>NC_092167.1:23217178-23517178 GCF_045791955.1 Oncorhynchus clarkii lewisi | reverse complement strand
ACATATTCGTCGCCAAACCCACTGGCTCCAGGTCATTTTTGAGTCTTTGGTAGGTTAACCTTTCTGATCTCCCCATCCCGGATCCGGGATCGTGAATACAGACTCAAGCTCATTACCATAACGCAACGTTAACTATTCATGAAAATCGCAAATGAAATGAAATAAATATGCTAGCTCTCAAGCTTAGCCTTTTGTTAACAACACTGTCATCTCAGATTTTCAAAATATGCTTCTCAACCATTGCAAAACAAGCATTTGTGTAACAGTATTGATGGCTAACGTAGCATTTAGCATTAGCATTCAGCTGGCAACATTTACACAAAAAAACAGAAAAGCATTCAAATAAAATCATTTACCTTTGAAGAACTTCAGATGTTTTCAATGAGGAGACTCTCAGATAGCAAATGTTCAGTTTTTCCTGAAAGATTATTTGTTTAGGACAAATCGCTCCGTTTTCTGCGTCACGTTTAGCTATGAAAAAACCCCTGTATCCAGGATTGTGTAAATCTATCAGCAAGCTCATTAGCATAACACAACGTTAACTATTTATGAAAATCGCAAATGAAATGAAATAAATATGCCATCTCTCAAGCTTAGCCTTTTGTAAACAACACTGTCATCTCAGATTTTCAAAATATGCTTCTCAACCATAGGAAAACAATAATTTGTATAAAAGTAGCTAGCTAGCGTTAGCATTTCGCGTTAGCATTTAGCGTTAGCATTAGCGTTAGCATCCAGCACGCAACATTAACAAAAACATAAAAGCCTTCAAATAAAATCATTTACCTTTGAAGAACTTCTGATGTTTTCAATGAGGATACTCTCAGTTAGATAGCAGATGCTCAGTTTTTCCAAAAAGATTCCTTGTGTATTAGAAATAGCTCCTTTTATACATCACATTTGGCTACCAAAAAAACCCCGAAAATTCAGTCCTCAAAACGCGAACTTTTTTCCAAATTAACTCCATAATATCGACTGAAAACATGGCAAACGTTGTTTAGAATCAATCATCAAGGTGTTTTTCACATATCTCTTCATTGATACATCGTTCTTGGACACATGCTTTCTCCCCTGAATCAAATGGTAAAGTAGAAGCAGCTGGCAATTGCGCACCGAATTCGACGCAGGACACCAGGCGGACACTTGGAAAATGTAGTCTCTTATGGTCAATCTTCCAATGATATGCCTACAAATACGTCACAATGCTGCTAAGACCTTGGGCGAACGACAGAAAGTGTAGGCTCATTCGTTGCGCAATCACAGCCATATAAGGAGAGAATGGAAAACAGAGCTTCAGAAATTCTGCTAATTCCTGGGTGATGCATCATCTTGGTTTCGCCTGTAGAATGAGTTCTGGGGCACTTACAGACAAAATCTTTGCAGATTCTGAAACTTCAGAGTGTTTTCTTTCCAAAACTGTCAAGAATATGCATAGTCGAGCATCTTTTCGTGACAAAATATCGCGCTTAAAACGGGAACGTTTTTTATCCAAAAATGAAATAGCGCCCCTAGAGCTCTAACAGGTTAAGGTCCGCCTTATCTCAGCTCACTGGTCACCATAGCAACACCCACCCGTAGCACGCGCTCCAGCAGGTATATTTCACTGGTCATCCCCAAAGCCAACTGGTTGCCTTTCTTTCCAGTTCTCTGCTGCCTATGACTGGAACAAATTGCAAAAATCACTGAAGTTGGAGACTTATATCTCACACACTAACTTTAAGCATCAGCTTACCGATCGCTGCACATGTTCTCAGCCCATCTGTAAATAGCCCATCCAACCAACTACAGTGAGGAGAACAAGTATTTGATGCACTGCCGATTTTGCAGGTTTTCCTACTTACAAAGCATGTAGAGGTCTGTAATTTTTTATCATAGGTACACTTCAACTGTGAGAGACGGAATCTAAAACAAAAATCCAGAAAATCACATGGTATGATTTTTAAGTAATTAATTTGCATTTTATTGCATGACATAAGTATTTGATCACCTACCAACCAGTAGGAATTCCGGCTCTCACAGACCTGTTAGTTTTTCTTTAAGAAGCTCATTACCTGTATTAACTGCACCTGTTTGAAAATACACTTGTCACTTGTCCACACACTCAATCAAACAAACAGACTCCAACCTCTCCACAATGGCCAAGACCAGGGAGCTGTGTAAGGACATCAGGGATAAAATTGTAGACCTGCACAAGGCTGGGATGGGCTACAGGACAATAGGCAAGCAGCTTGGTGAGAAGGCAACAACTGTTGGCGCAATTATTCGAAAATGGAAGAAGTTCAAGATGATGGTCAATCACCCTCGGTCTGGGGCTCCATGCAAGATCTCACCTCGTGGGGCATCAATGATCATGAGGAAGGTGAGTGATCAGCCCAGAACTACACGGCAGGACCTGGTCAATGACCTGAAGAGAGCTGGGACCACCGTCTCAAAGAAAACTATTAGTAACACACTACGCCGTCATGGATTAAAATCCTGCAGCGCACGCAAGGTCCCCCTGCTCAAGCCAGTGCATGTCCAGGCCCGTCTGAAGTTTGCCAATGACCATCTGGATGATCCAGAGGAGGAATGGGAGAAGGTCATGTGGTCTGATGAGACAAAAATAGAGCTTTTTGGTCTAAACTCCACTCGCCGTGTTTGGAGGAAGAAGGATGAGTACAACCCCAAGAACACCATCCCAACCGTGAAGCATGGAGGTGGAAACATCATTCTTTGGGGATGCTTTTCTGCAAAGGGGACAGGACGACTGCACTGTATTGAGGGGAGGATGGAAGGGGCCATGTATCGCAAGATCCTGGCCAACAACCTCCTTCCCTCAGTAAGAGCATTGAAGATGGGTCGTGGCTGGGTCTTCCAGCATAACAACGACCCGAAACACAGCCAGGGCAACTAAGGAGTGGCTCCGTAAGAAGCATCTCAAGGTCCTGGAGTGGCCTAGCCAGTCTCCAGACCTAACCCAATAGAAAATCTTCGGAGGGAGCTGGAAGTCCGTATTGCCCAGCGACAGCTCCGACACCTGAAGGGTCTGGAGAAGGTCTGTATGGAGGAGTGGGCCAAAATTCCTGCTGCAGTGTGTGCAAACCTGGTCAAGAACTACAGGAAACGTATGATCTCTGTAATTGCAAACACTGTACAAAATATTAAGTTCTGCTTTTCTGATGTATCAAATATCCAGATTTTCTGGATTTTTGTTTTAGATTCTGTCTCTCACAGTTGAAGAATACATATGATAAAAATTACAGACCTCTACATGTAGGAAAACCTGCAAAATCGGCAGCGTATCAATTACTTGTTCTCCCCACTGTATCTACCTCATCCCCATATTTGTTTTGGTTTTTCTGCTTTTTTGCACACCAGTATTTCTTCTTGCACATCCTCATCTGCACATATATCACTCCAGTGTAAATTGCTAAATTTTTATTACTTTGCCACTATTGGCCTATTTCTTGCCTTCTTACATAATTCTTTATTGTGTTATTGACTGTACGTTTGCTTATCCCATGTGTTGTTTCTGTCTCACTGCTTTGCTTTATCTTGGCAAGGTCGCAGTTGTAAATGAGAACTTGTTCTCAACTGGCCTACCTCGTTAAATAAATGTGAAATAAATAAATAAAGGTGAAATAAATAATATACTGTAGGGGCCTGAAACTTTTACACATCACTTTGAATCAAAACCTTGCCCATCATTACCATCATTATCATATTTTCCAGCATGCTCCATTGCAGGTTGAGTTTTAGAATTGTTAGTTTCAATATCTGTGTGTGTGTGCATGTAAATTGATTAATATTATGCTACACAAAGATAAATAAAACATTCTAAACTAATCCAATGAATTAGTTATCATTTTCCACCAATTACTGAAATGTTTGTTTCAGTTTAACTATCTAATGTAGTCCCCTCACACTGTTCCAAACCCTGGTAATCATTCTGAATGCAGGTGAATAACAATTCCAACAAGAGACATGCCAAATGGGAGATGTGTAAAAAAAAAATGATGCAATTTCAATGTTGTTTGAGTTGCTTTGTGTATTACCAAATTTGCTTGAGATTATTTTACTGCAACACTGCATTCAAGTATCTTGACATAGGCCTTTCGAAGAGCTGTCAGTTAGGGCAAGCTCATGAATATAAGCTCCCTGCTCACTCAACCTGTTTTATCAAACCTCCTGGCAGTTATCCATGAAATGAAAAGTAATTTTTCTCACATTTCAAGCATTTCTATACACCCAATTTTTTTACATGTGATATTTCAGTCACTCAAAATGATATTTTACAATGGAATGGCCAAGACCAGGGAGCTGGACCTTTAAATAAACACTTTTTTAATGACAATATATTCACCACCAATTCTTATTTGGTGAAGTCCATATGGCTGAAAATGGATGATAATAACAACCATGCCTCTGTCACTATAAATTCAGTCATGGGTGGTAATTTTACAATTTAGTCAGAAGGCAAGGCACACACTCAGCAGTGTGTTAATTTAATACAGTTCCTGTCACTATAAGGGTCCCCAGACTCAACACTTTCATTGTTGATTTAACACTCTCAGCATTCTTTTTTTTTGTAATTTGCTGTGTAACGTTAGTATTCAACACCAGAGTCTTAAGTACAGTATGTTAAAGACAGCAGACTGTTATGGAATGGTTATATGAGGAATATAGGGAATTCTGGACATGGTATCCTTTATATATATTTTATTTTTATTTTATCTTGGCAAGTCAGTTAAGAACAAATTCTTATTTTTTATGACAGCCTAGGAACAGTGGGTTAAATGCCTTGTTGGGGGGCAGAACGACAGATTAGATCTTGCAACCTTCCAATTACTAGTCCAACGCTCTAACCACTAGGCTACCTGCCGCTCCAGAGCATATCAGAGCATCAATGACTTTTGGATGACTGTAAACAAACTCAATGCCGTGAATGATAGAGCAAGTGGAATATCTTCAAGACCGAAGGCATAACGGTCAAGGTGTACTTGTTTACCAGAGCTTGTGACTTTTGGGGAATGTAAAAAAAACTAGAAAGACAGAAGACTTTTAGGGATTATGAGGGGAACTGTAGAGCTTCGGATAGTTACTTCTTAGTGACTATAAAGAAGATAGTAATGTTAGCATTCAATGCAGTGTCAGAATACACCGTAACAGTGTTGCTATGAATTTGAAAGTAACTTACAGGCAGTTCCGTGGCAAGTATATTTCTGTATTTCATATTACAGTACAGCTACTGTAATATAAACACGGTATAAAAGCAAGTACTGTGTAATGACACACAGTACAATACCGTAAAACTGACTGCATTATACAGTTAAAAAGTAATGCTACTGTAATTGGAATGAATGAATGGATACAATTCATTGAGGGGAGGGGTTTGTATTTCACAGTATTTTGCTGTTATTACAAGGGATTGGTGCAAGCAGGTTGGCAGCTAAGTAATCTCATCCACATTCCAACTCTGTCGAACTGTCTAGTTTCACCTTAGAATGGAGCTTGAATGAGAGTCTATGGCAGCCGCCAGTATTAATTGCCTGTTCTCTCATGCATCACCATCTAGAGCTCAATTTCCTGCCTGAATGACGTGCCCAAAGTAAACTGCCTGTAGCTCAGGCCCCGAAGCCAGGATATGCATATAATTGATACCATTGGAAAGAAAACCCTTTGAAGTTTATATAAATGTTAAAATAATGTAGAAGCTCCCTTGATACAATTCCTACGGCTTCCACGGGGTGCCAGCAGTCTATGTTCAAAGTTTCAGGCTTGTAAAAACTTCCAAAACGAATAAGAAATAACAGTTTTAGTAGCAGGACACAGTCTTAGAAATCTGTGTTCGTGCGCACCATGAAGAAATTACCCACCTGCTAAGCTAGTTAGCTTCTTTACTGGCAAATCGTTAGTATTCAGCTAACCACGGTTTGTGGTCATCAGCTATCCTTTAGCTCGAAAATCTATCGCCAGTTTTGTACGGCGCAGCGCGGCTCGGAACAGAACATACCGGACCAATTTTTCTCTCCATGTCCCTGGATTTCAACCGCTAACTCAGGACATTCATACCTGGATCTCACAGCTAGCTAGCTGCTATCCGTGTGTGTGACTATCGGCTTTCGTTGATTCCGGAGCAAACATAAATTATTCCGGAGCTAGCCAGCTCCGTCAATCACTCCTGAGTTCCATCAATCACTCCTGGGCTGCAGTCACCTATCCGGACCCGTTTTACTGCCTACGCGGAGCCCCACCGGGCCTTCACAACTGGACTGCCGACGTTATCTACCCGAAGGAGTTATCCGGCTGGCTCCTCCGTCGCGACGTTACCTGAACGCCCATCTGCGGCCTGCTAACCATTAGCTGTCTTATCGCCTGCTATCTGAATAGACAATCGGACAATTTATTTATTTATTTGTATTGTTATTATTATTATGTTTTCTTCTTGGGCCTCTATAACTATATCTATTGTTTTTATTTTTGTTGTTGTTGTGTGATTTGGATTAATCCCTTCTACCACACGGAACCCCACTAATCTACTGACGGAACGCAAGAGGTGGCTAATAACAGACCTCCATCCTATGCTAGCTTGCTACCGATGGCCTGGCTAGCTGTCTAAATCGCCGTGACCCCCAACCAACCTCTCCACTCACTGGACCCTTTTGATCACTCGACTAAGCATGCCTCTCCTTAATGTCAATATGCCTTGTCCATTGCTGTTCTGGTTAGTGTTTATTGTCTTATTTCACTGTAGAGCCTCTAGTCCTGCTCACTATACCTTATCCAACCTATTAGTTCCACCACCCACACATGCAATGACATCTCCTGGTTTCAATGATGTTTCTAGAGACAATATCTCTCTCTTCATCACTCAATACCCAGGTTTACCTCCACTGTATTCACATCCTACCATACCTTTGTCTGTACATTATACCTTGATGCTATTTTATCGCCCCCAGAAACCTCCTTTTACTCTCTGTTCCAGACGTTCTAGACGACCAATTCTTATTGCTTTTAGCCGCACCCTTATTCTACTCCTCCTATGTTCCTCTGGCGATGTAGAGGTGAATCCAGGCCCTGCAGTGCCTAGCTCCACTCCTATTCCCCAGGCGCTCTCTTTTGACGACTTCTGTAACCGTAATAGCCTTGGTTTCATACATGTTAACATTAGAAGCCTCCTCCCTAAGTTTGTTCTATTCACTGCTTTAGCACACTCTGCCAACCCGGATGATCTAGCTGTGTATGAATCCTGGCTTAGGAAGACCACCAAAAATTCTGAAATTTTAATTCCAAACTACAACATTTTCAGACAAGATAGAACTGCCAAAGAGTATTGCAATCTACTGCAACGATAGCCTGCAGAGTTCTGTCCTACTATCCAGGTCTGTACCCAAACAATTTGAACTTCTACTTTTAAAAATCCACCTCTCTAAAAACAAGTCTCTCACCGTTGCCGCCTGCTATAGACCACCCTCTGCCCCCAGCTGTGCTCTGGACACCATATGTGAACTGATTGCCCCCCATCTATCTTCAGAGCTCGTGCTGCTAGGCGAGCTAAACTGGAACATGCTTAACACCCCAGCCATCCTACAATCTAAACTTGATGCCCTCAATCTCACACAAATTATCAATGAACCTACCAGGTACCTCCCCAAAGCCTTAAACACGGGCACCCTCATAGATATCATCCTAACCAACTTGCCCTCTAAATACACCTCCGCTGTCTTCAATCAGGATCTCAGCGATCACTGCCTCATTGCCTGTATCCGCTACAGGTCTGCAGTCAAACAACCACCCCTAAACACTGTCAAATGCTCCCTAAAACACTTATGCGAGCAGGCCTTTCTAATCGACCTGGCCCGGGTATCTTGGAAGGATATTGACCTCATCCCGTCAGTTGAGGATGCCTGGTCATTCTTTAAAAGTAACTTCCTCACCATCTTAGATAAGCATTCTCCGTTCAAAAAATGCAGAACTAAGAGCAGATATAGCCCCTGGTTCACTCCAGACCTGACTGCCCTCGACCAGCACAAAAACATTCTGTGGCGGACTGCAATAGCATCCAATAGTCCCCGCGATATGCAACTGTTCAGGGAAGTCAGGAACCAATACACGCAGTCAGGAAAGCAAAGGCCATTTTTTCAAGCAGAAATTTGCATCCTGTAGCTCTAACTCCAAAAAGTTCTGGGACACTGTAAAGTCCATGTAGAATAAGAGCACCTCCTCCCAGCAGCCCACTGCACTGAGGCTAGGTAACACGGTCACCACGATAAATCCATGATAATCGAAAACTTCAACAAGCATTTCTCAACAGCTGGCCATGCCTTCCTCCTAGCTACTCCAAACTCGGCCAACAGCTCCACCCCCCCCCCCCCCCCAACCCCCCTACCGCAGCTCCCCAGCTTCTCCTTTACCCAAATCCAGATAGCAGATGTTCTGAAAGAGCTGCAAAACCTGGACCCGTACAAATCAGCTGGGCTTGACAATCTGGACCCTCTATTTCTGAAACTACCCGCCGCCATTGTCGCAACCCCTATTACCAGCCTCTTCAACCTCTCTTTCATATCGTCTGAGATCCCCAAGGCCCTGGACCCAAACTGTTACAGACCTATATCCATCCTGCCCTGCCTATCTAAGGTCTTCGAAAACCAAGTCAACAAACAGATCACTGACCATCTCAAATCCCACCGTACCTTCTCCGCTGTGCAATCTGGTTTCTAAGCTGGTACAGGTGCATCTCAGCCACTACTAAACGATATCATAATCGCCATCGATAAAAGACAGTACTGTGCAGCCATCTTCATCGACCTTGCCAAGGCTTTCGACTCTGTCGATCACCATATTCTTATCGGCAGACTCAGTAGCCTCGGTTTTTCTAATGACTGCCTTGCCTGGTTCTCCAACTACTTTGCAGTTCAGTGTGTCAAATCGGAGGGCATGTTGTCTGGTCCTCTGGCAGTCTCTATGGGGGTGCCACCGGGTTCAATTCAACTCTTTTCTCTGTATATATCAATGATGTTGCTCTTGCTGCAGGTGATTCCCTGATCCACCTCTACGCAGACGACACCATTCTGTATACTTCTGGCCCTTCCTTGGACACTGTGCTATCTAACCTCCAAACGTGCTTCAATGCCATACAACACTCCTTCTGTGGCCTCCAACTTCTCTTAAACGCTAGTAAAACCAAATGCATGCTTTTCAACTGTTCGCTGCCTGCACCCGCACGCCCGACTAGCATCACCACCCTGGATGGTTCCGACCTAGAATTTGTGGACATCTATAAGTACCTAGGTGTCTGGCTAGACTGTAAACTCTCCTTCCAGACTCATATCAAACATCTCCAATCCAAAATCAAATCTAGAATCGGCAACAAAGCCTCCTTCACTCACGCCGCCAAACTTACCCTAGTAAAACTGACTATCCTACCGATCCTCGACTTCGGCGATGTGATCTACAAAATGGCTTCAGATACTCTACTCAGCATACTGGATGCAGTTTATCACAGTGCCATCCGCTTTGTTACTAAAGCACCTTATACCACCCACCACTGCGACCTGTATGCTCTAGTCGGCTGGCCCTCGCTACATATTCGCCGCCAGACCCACTGGCTCCAGGTCATCTACAAGTCCATGCTAGGTAAAGCTCCACCTTATCTCAGTTCTCTGGTCACGATGGCAACACCCACCCGTAGCACGCACTCCAGCAGGTGTATCTCACTGATCATCCCTAAAGCCAACACCTCATTTGGCCGCCTTTCCTTCCAGTTCTCTGCTGCCTGTGACTGGAACAAATTGCAAAAATCGTTGAAGTTGGAGACTTTTATCTCCCTCAACAACTTTAAACATCTGAGCAGCTAACCGATCCCTGCAGCTGTACATAGTCCATCGGTAAATAGCCCACCCAATTTACCTACCTCATCCCCATACTGTTTTTATTTATTTAGTGTTCTGCTCTTTTGCTCTACCTGCCCATGACCATCTGTTCATTTATCACTCCAGTGTTAATCTGCTAAATTGTAATTATTCGCCTACCTCCTCATGGCTTTTGCACACAATGTATATAGACTTTTTTTCTTTTAAAACTTTTTTTCTACTGTGTTATTGACTTGTTTATTGTTTACTCCATGTGTAACTCTGTGTTGCTGTCTGTTCACACTGCTATGCTTTATCTTGGCCAGGTCGCAGTTGTAAATGAGAACTTGTTCTTAACTAGCCTACCTGGTTAAATAAAGATGAAATAAAAAATAAAAATAAACATGCAAAATAACACAGTTCCCAAAACATAAATGGCCCACGTTTCAAAGCATAGAATATGAAACTGTCACAATTTACAGTCCCACCTACTTTAGTGTGTTTATTTATGTTATTTTTTTATATATATATTTTTAACAACAATAATTCGGCAATAAAGAAATGCCCTTTTTAAAATGTTTATTTTTTACGTCACAGAACAGTTTGTATGTAATAGTTAAGTTCAACATCAACATACAATCACCTAACCTAACCCCCACTAGACTGAACTCCATCTGGTGTCACAGACCCACAAACAAAAGAAGTGGTATCAGAAGCTAGCTCTGCATCCTTCTCTTTACTATTGTCACTGTTTTGTTCGTCCATGAACAGGTTGGGTAGATCCAGATCAGAATCGTGGAGGCCTGCATCCAGATCAGGCAACAAGACCTCTGCAAGTTGTCACGCTTTGGCACGTGTGAACACCCAGCTGTTGTCTAGAGTCGTGCGGGAGTTGAATGGCTTGAGTTTGTCGTGATGAACAACCTTCACCTTTGTTCTCGGCCTCTTTTGAATCCGGTAAACCAAGTCGTCCAGCTGTCCCAGTATGAAATAAGGACCCTCATAGGATGGTAGGAACTTCCTAACTTTATCCCTCACCCACTTTGTTCCTTTAATTAAATACCATACTGTGTCACCAACTTGTAGTGTGTCCTTGTGACATTCTTGTCGTACTGCTTTTTGGCACTCTCCACAGACTGACCCAGCGCTTCCCTTGCAATCTGGTGAGCAAGTTCCAATCGGTCTCGTAGCTGTGCCACATACTGTGGAGTGGTCTTGGTGTGCTCATCATCGGGTGGCAAGCCAGCCATCAGGTCGATGGGTTCCGTTACTTCTCCTCCAAGGAGCATTATGCTCGGAGTGAACCCTGTTGAGCTGTGCTTTGTTGCTCTATAGGTCATCACAGCGAATGGAATCATGAGGTCCCAGTCCCAATGACAATGTTCTGTGGTAGTGGCTAAGATCTTCTGTAGAGTTGCATTAAATCTTTCGAACTTGCCCGTACGATTGTGGTCTGAAAGGGGTTGTGCGAGTCTTTTAGATTCCTAACAGTTCTTTGAAAGACTTCAGACTTGAAGTTGAAGCTTTGGTCGCTGTGGAGCATCTGTGGGGTTCCATAGCAACACACCCATTCAGCTGTCAGAACTTCAGCCACTGTCATGGCTTGATCATTTGGCAGAGGGTAGGCTTCCACCCGAAATGAGTCACATCTCCCCACTATGGGCGTTCCTGTCCTTCCGCTAACCTTCTCTTGGCGGGGCCTATATCAGAGTAAGCCATCTGAGCTTGACGTAATTCCCCAGTAGTCCATCCATGGAACAAAACAGTGTCAGCTGCATCGGTGAGGCAAATATTTTCCATGTCCGACTCGTCATCTTTACTCTCTCGATGACCCGACTCCATGTCGACGGCAGTTCTAGAAGCTCCAGGGAGTGTAGCCTGTAGGCTGGGTTCTTTCCCTACCCCCACTGAACAGAGCTCCATAGAAGTAGCTTCCACAGCGTAATCAGCTATGCTGGAGCCGAAGTCACACTGCACTTCCTGGTGCCTGAAACGGTCATTGTTCTGGCTAGGGTCATGTATAGTGCAGGGGCAAGTCTGGCTGCAGGGCCTCCTGGACAGGACATCAGCATTTTCGTGGTGGTATCCTGGACGATGTATGACTTTGAAGTTATACTCCCCAAACTTCTCAAGCCACCTCGCATTCCTCACTGTCCTGCATTTGGGACAAGATGGCTCCAATGCCGAAGTTGCTGGCGTCTGTATCGAGGATGAGGTTGACGCTGTCGAGTGGAGAGCCCAAGACGGGCATGGTGGTGAATAACTCCTTTAATTCTTTGAACGCCTCCTGGAACTCTGGCGTCCACTGGAAATGAGCATGCTTCTTTGTAAGCTCATGAAGGGGCTTGGCTACAGCAGCAAAACCCTTCCTGCTGCAGAAAGCGGCCACCTTACAGGCCCTGGGAGTAAGCTCTACCTGCCAGTAGCCTGAAGCTAAGTCCAAAGTGCTAAACCATTTGGCCATCGACAGGGTATCTAGAGTGTCTTGGATACGAGGAAGAGGATATGCATCCTTAACAGTATGTTAATTTAGAGCCCTGTAGTCTACACATAAATTGTATGTCTGGTCCTCATTGCGTACCATGACTGTAGGTGAAGCACAGCTGCTGTGGCTTGGAGAGGCTACTCCATTTTCAAGACTTTGCTGGATCTGCTGGTCTGCATTGAGCTTCTTTTTGAATGCCATCCGCTGCGGTTACTGCTTCACAGTAAATCTCTTTCTAATTGAAAGCAAGTCTAAGAAGTGGGTGACTTGTTTTATGTGCACTATTCTATGCTTCCTGTAAACATTTATTTTTATTTTTAATGTATTGTTCACCAGATGAAAATACAATATATTTGTATTTTTTTGCTGTGTGTGTATATGTATATATGTATATGTGTATGTATGTGTATATATATATATATATATATATATATATATATATATATATATATATAATGACTAAAACTACCTCTAAAATAGGTTCCAAAATGAACACTGCCCTATGTATATAATGTGCTTCTATACTATCCAACCTCTATGAAGCAGACTATGATATTAATCGTTTGTTTCTTAAAGGAGCGGTGTGTCCTACTGTAATCTTGTTTAAAATGCCTCCTGTTGAAATATAATACTGTGTATCTTGTCTTAAAGGAGCGGTGTGTCCTCTGGATGAGTTGTGTGATGTGGCCCATGAGTTTGGAGCCATCACGTTTGTTGACGAAGTCCACGCGGTGGGGCTGTACGGCGCTAGGGGAGGAGGTATCGGAGACCGAGACGGCATCATGCACAAGATGGACATCATCTCTGGAACACTGGGTCAGTTCTGAAATAATAAGCAAAATGGCCCCAGGGAATTATGTTTATGTCATGCTGTACAAGACTATTGCGACCAAGATCAGTGGATCCAGTAGAGAAGACCTCCTCATAGGCACTAAGGAGTTGAGCCAGCCCACAACATTCGTCTGCACTTAGCGCAGTAGAGCTTTCCGTATGCACCGACTGTAAGTTATCAGGAACCGCTGGGGAGACGAGACTAGTTTGTGGTGACATGGAAGAAATATCAGTGGGCAGAACAACATCTGCTACCCTTTTGTAGATGAGATCCGGGACCTGCACGGGCAGGGTGTAGTGGTGTATATCGACGACATTCTGATATACTCCGCTACACGCGCCGAGCATGTGTCCCTGGTGAACAAGGTGCTTGGTCAACTGTGGGAGCATAACCTATACGTCAAGGCTGAGAAATGTCTGTTCTTCCATCAGTCCGTCTCCTTCCTAGGGTACCGCATTTCCACATCAGGGGTGGAGATGGAAAGTGACCGCATTTCAGCCGTGCGTAATTGTCCTACTCCAACCACGGTAAAGGAGGTGCAGCGGTTTTTAGGGTTTGCCAACTACTACCAGAGGTTTATCCGGGGCTTTGGTCATGTAGTGGCTCCCATTATCTCACTGCTGCAGGGTGGACCGGTGCGACTGCAGTGGTCAGCTGACACGGACAGGACTTTTGGTCACCTGAGGGCTCAGTTTACCTCGGCTCCCGTGCTGGCTCATCCGGATCCTTCCTTGGCATTCATAGTGGAGGTGGACACATCCGAGGCTGGGATAGGAGCTGTGCTGTCTTAGCGCTCGGGTACGCCACCAAAGCTCCTGCCTTCTTTTTGAAGAAGCTCAGATCGGCGGAGCGAAACTATGAGGTGGGGGACCGGGAGCTGTTGGCTGTCGTAAAGGCTTTCAAGGCGTGGAGGCATTGGCTTGAGGGGGCTAAACACCCTTTTCTCATCTGGACTGACCACTGCAATCTGGAGTACATCCAGGCAGCGAGGAGACTGAACACTCACCAGGCAAGGTGGACCATGTTTTTCACCTGTTTTGTTTTCACTCTATCTTGCAGACCAGGTTCCCAAAACACTAAGGCAGATGCAGTATCCCGGATGTATGACACAGAGGAGCGGCCCATGGATCCCACTCCCATACTTCCGCTTCTTGCCTGGTGGCACTGGTGGTGTGGTAGCTGGACGCGGACATCGAGTGGGCGTTACGTACAGAGCCCACACCCACCCAGTCTCCAGCTGGGCATCTGCGGTCCGCGACTGTTTGATCTATTGGGCCCACACGTCACCCTCCTCTGGTCATCCTTGCATCGGTTGGGCAGTGCGCTGTCTTAGTGGGAAGTACTGGTGGTCCACCTTAGCTAAGGACGTGAGGGTTTATGTTTCCTCCTGCCCGGTGTGCGCCCAGTGCAAAGCACCTAGACACCTGCCCAGAGGTGGATTTCTTGACGGACCTTCCTCCGTCACAGGGAAACACCACGATCCTGGTCGTTGTGGATCAGTTTTCTAAGTCCTGCCTCCTCCTTCCTTTGCCCTGTCTCCCTACGGCCCTACAGACTGTGGAGGCCCTGTTCACCCACGTCTTCCTGCACTCTGGGGTGCCTGAAGACATAGTTTCTGACGGGGTCCACAGTTCACGTCCAGGGTCTGGAGGACATTCATGGAACGTCTGGGGGTCTCCGTCAGCCTCACCTCAGGTTTTCACCCCGAGAGTAACGGGCAGGTGGAAAGAGTGAACCAGAATGTGGGTAGGTTTCTGCGGTCCTATTGCCAGGACCGGCTGGGGGACGGGGAAGCTTTCATCCCCTGGGCAGAGATGACCCAAAACTCACCCCGCCACTAACCTATCTCCCTTCCAGTGCGTACTAGGTTATCAACCGGTTCTGGCACCGTGGCATCAGAGCCAGATCGAGGCACCTACGGTGGATGAATGGTTTAGGCGGATGAATGGTTTAGGCGCTCGGAGGAGACCTGGGACGCTGCCCATGTGCACCTGCAACGGGCCATAAGGCGGCAGAAGGCGAGCACCGACCGCCACCACAGTGAGGCCCCGGTGTTCGCAAAGGGGGACCAGGTCTGGCTCTCGACCCAAAACCTGCCCCTCCGCCTGCCCTGCCGGAAGCTGGGTCCGTGGTTTGTGGGGCCATTTAAAGGCCTGTGGAGACTGAACACGGTTTGTTACAGGTTAAAGCTCCCCTGATTACCGTATTAACCCCTCATTCCATGTGTCTCTCCTCAGGCCGGTGGTGGATGGTCCACTCCAGGAATCTGATGTGTGGGAGGTTCCTCCGCCCCGGCGTATGCTGTTCGAGCCATCATGGACTCAAGACGTCAAGACGTTTCTGATTTTGCAGAAATACTCATAATAAACATTGATAAAAGATACAAGTGTTATTCACAGAATTAAAGATAGACTTCTCCTTAATGCAACCGCTGTGTCAGATTTTTTTTTTACTTTATGGAAAAAGTATAATCTGAGAACGGCGCTCAGAACCCAAAACAGCCAGTGGAATATCCGCCATTTTGGAATCAACAAAATTAGAAACAACACCATAAATATTCACTTACCTTTGATGATCTTCATCAGAAGGCACTCCCAGGAATCCCAGGTCGACAATAAATGACTGATTTGATCCATAAAGTTCCATTATTTATGTCCAAATAGTCACTTGTTGTTAGCGTGTTCAGTCCAGTAATCCATCTTCATGAGGCGCGAGCATTTCGTCCAGGAAAAAACTCTAAAGGTTCCGTTACAGTCCTTTAGAAACATGTCAAACAATGTATGGAATCAATCTTTAGGATGTTTTTAACATAAAACATCAATAATGATCCAACCGGAGAATTCCTTTACCTTCAGAAAAGCACTGGAACGAGAAGTAACTCTGTCGGGAGCGCGCGTCATAAGACCAAGGCTCTCTGCCAGACCACTGACTCAAAGAGGTCTCATGAATCCCCCCTTTATAGTAGAATCCTCAAGACGGTTGACATCTAGTGGAAGCCATAGGAAGTGCAACCTCATCCATATCTCAATGTGTATTTGGTAGACCAAGCTTTGAAAAATGAAGAAACCTCAGATGTCCCACTTCCTGGTTGGATTTTTCTCAGGTTTTTGCCTGCCATATGAGTTCTGTTATTCTGTCACAGACATCATTCAAACAGTTCTATCCAATACTAATAATAACATGCATATATTAGCATCTGGGGACAGAGTAGGAGGCAGTTAACTCTGGGCACGCTATTCATCCAAAAGTGAAAATGCTGCCCCCTATCCCAAAAAGGTTCAATTGAAGATATGGCAAATAGGAGCGGCAATATCATCCCCTATTATCCTCAGTAATTTTTCATCCAAGTTGTCAGACCCCGGTGGCTTGTCATTGTTTATAGACAACAATATTTTTCCCCCTCTTCCAAATGGAATTCCAAATTTAAATGCTTGTCTTTCATAATTTGGTCAGATATACTTGAATGTATAGTGTCAACGTTTGTTGCCTGCATGTCATGCCTAAATTTCCTAATCTTGCCAATTAAAAAAAATATTTAAGTAGTTGGCAATATCAGTGGGTTTTGTGACGAATGAGCCACCTGATTCAATGAATGAGTCCAAGGCTTTTTACTATCATTCTTTATGTCAATTTATCTTTGTTTCATATTGTAGTTTCTTCTTCTTTTTATTCAGTTTAGACACGTGATTTCTCATTTTGCAGTATGTTTGCCAAACTTATTTGCCATTCCTTATGCATCATCCCTCTCAACCATTCAATTTCTCATCAATTTACAGGGATTTCAAGGTATTTACAGTCATTTTCTTAACGGGTCCATGCTTATTAGTAACTGGGATAAGTATGTCAAGTGCAGCGTCTGATTGCTCCTCATTACACACCACGGACCAACAAATGTTCATTACATTAACAACATAAGAATCAATATAAAACGTATTGTATAACCTCTCTCTTTTTTCTATGTTGTGGTTTTGTGTTTGGCCTGGTATGGTTCTCAATCAGAGGTAGGTGTCGTTCATTGTCTCTGATTGAGAATCATACTTAGGTAGCCTTTTCCCACCTGTGTTTTGTGGTTGATTATTTTCTGTCTAGTGTTTTCTGCACCTTTCAGGACTGTTTCAGTTTTCGTTTATTTCACATTGTTATTTTGTATTTTTTCAATAAACATCATGAACACATACCACGCTGTGCATTGGTCCGACATTTCTTACTCCTCATCAGAGGAGGACGAAGAATATCGTTACAGAATCACCCACCAATCAAGGACCAAACAACGTGGTATCGGGCAGCAGCGAGTTCTGGACTCCTGGACACGGGAGGAGATTTTGGACGGAGAGGGACCCTGGGCACAGGCTGGGGAATATCGCCGCCCCAGGGAAGAGCTGGAGGCAGCCAAAGCAGAGCGGCGGCATTTTGAGGAGTTGGCCCGCAAGCGTAACAGGGACAAGAGGCAGCCCCAAAAATGTATTGGGGGGGGGATACACGAGGAGTGTGGCTAAGTCAGGTAGGAGACCTGAGCCAACTCCCCGTGCTTACCGTGGAGAGAGGTGGACCGGGCAGTCACCGTGTTATGCCGTGACGTAACGCCTCGTATCGGCCGGGTTAGAGTGGGCATCGAGCCAGGTGCTATGAAGCCGGCTCAGCGCATCTGGTCTCCAGTGCATCTCCTCGGCCCGGGGTATATGGCACCAGCCCTACGCACGGTGCCCCCGTTTCGCCAGCACAGCCCAGTGCGGTCTGTTCCACCCCGCTGCACTGGCCGGGCTACGGGGAGTATCCAGCCAGGACAGGTTGTGCAGGCTCGTTGCTCGAGCCTCCTTGACGTACCAGGCCTTCGGTGGCAGCCCCATGCACCAGGCTGTCTCTCCGTCTCCTTCGTCCAGGTGCTCCCGCCTGTCCAGTGCTGTCAGAGTCGTCCTCCTGTCCAGTGCTGCCAGAGTCTCCCTCCTGTCCAGCGCTGCCAGAGTCTCCCTCCTGTCCAGCACTGTCAGAGCCGCCCGTCTGTCCTGAGCTGCCAGACCCGCCCGTCTTTCAGGAGCTGCCAGTAGCCGCCCGTCAGTCAGGAGCTGCCAGAGCCAACCGTCAGTTAGAAACTGCCAGAGCCGCCCTTCACTCCGGCGTGGCCGGAATCGCCCTTCACTCCGGTGCTGCCGGAGTCTCCCGCCTGTCCGGTGCTGCTGGAATCTCCCGTCAGTCTGGTGCTGCCTGAATCTCCCATCCATTCGGGGCCCACTGCTAGGGTCCCCAGTCCGAGGTCGGCGGCAAGGGTCGCCGCTCTAAAGGCACCACGGAGGCAGGTAAAGAAGTGGGCAAAGACTATGGTGGAGTGGGGTCCACGTCCTGTGCCAGAGCCGCCACCGCGGACAGACGCCCAGCCAGACCCTCCTGCATGGTTTCAGGTTTTGCGGTAGGAGTCCGCACCTTTGGGGGGAGGTACTGTCACGTTCTGACCTTAGTTCTTTTGTTATGTCTTTGTTTTAGTCTGGTCAGGGTGTGAGTTGGGGTGGGTAGTCTATGTTCCTTTTTCTATGTTGTGGTTATGTGTTTGGCCTGGTATGGTTCTCAATCAGAGGCAGGTGTCGTTCGTTGTCTCTGATTCAGACTAAATAACTTTTTTGCCTGCTTTGAGGACAATACAGTGCCACTGACACGGCCCGCAACCAAAACTTGCGGACTCTCCTTCACTGCAGTCGACGTGAGTAAAACATTTAAACGTGTTAACCCTCGCAAGGCTGCAGGCCCAGACGGCATCCCCAGCCGCGTCCTCAGAGCATGCGCAGACCAGCTGGCTGGTGTGTTTACGGACATATTCAATCAATCCTTATCCCAGTCTGCTGTTCCCACATGCTTCAAGAGGGCCACCATTGTCCCTGTTCCCAAGAAAAGTAAGGTAACTGAGCTAAACAACTATCGCCGCGTAGCACTCACTTCCGTCATTATGAAGTGCTTTGAGAGACTAGTCAAGGACCATTTCCCCTCCACCCTACCTCACACCCACTCCAATTTGCTTACCGCCCAAATAGGTCCTATGAGTGTCATCTGATGAAGATCATCAAAGGTTAGTGATTCATTTTATCTCTATTTCTACTTTTTGTGACTTTTCTCTTTGGCGGGAAAAATGGCTGTGTTTTTCTGTGACTAGGTACTGACCTAACTTAACCTGTCTACGATATTGGTTCCCAATTGGGAATCAACCCTCCCACGTTCAGCTGAAACGGTGGCGCATGGAACGCAAAAATATTCTTAAAAATATTTAACCGCCACACATTAACAAGTCCAATAGCTCAAATGAAAGATAAACACCTTGTTCATCTAGCCAGCAAGTCAGATTTCTAAAATGTTTTACGGCGAAAACATAGCACATATATATGTCAAACCACCACCAGATACAGCTCATTTGAATAGCCAAAACATGCAATCAACAAACGCAGGATTAAAAAATAAATCGTTCACTAACCTTTTGAAAATCTTCATCAGATGACAGTAATATGACATGTTACACAGTACATCTTTTTTTTTCAATAATATGCCATTTATATCCATAAATGTCCATTTACAGTGAGTTCACGTTCAGAAATTACTCAAAAATGCCCGCAGGAAATCTAGGTAGCGCGGCAAGATAACGTAAATAGACATCATAAACTTTGACTAAATATACATGTTCTACATATAGTTAGAAAGATACACTGCTTCTTTATGCAACCGCTTTGTTAGATTTATTTTTAACGTTACAGAAATCGCACACTATTCAATATGCTGAGACGGCGCTCAGTTCCAAGCTACATTTCTACGTAATGTTGGAGTCAACAGAAACACAGATTTAAGCATAAATATTCCCTTACCTTCGATGGTCTTCGTTCAGAATGTTCTGGAAGGCTTCATACTTACCCAATACATCGTTTGGTTTCAAGTCTTGCGTCTTTGTATTAGCTACTGCTAATAACATCAGCTGAAATGCACCCAAAACGTCCTCTGGTCCGGAAAAGTTGCGCATCAAAACTTCAAAATTACATATTATATGTCGACTAAACAGGTCAAACTAAGTGCAGAAGCAAGCTTTATGATGTTTTAGACACACAAAACAAACTTCAATTCAATCGGCCATCGTCTGCCCTTCTCTTGAGTGCTGGAACAAAGGAATGGCTGGGACCAATTCGCGCCCCTACGCACAGCCTATTTTCTCATGGCACGCACTAATTTCACTCCCATAGGGTCAATTCTCGCGGGATTTGAACGATTCAAAGCTCTACTGAAAGAGGACATCTAGCGGAAAAGATAGAATGTCTCCCCAGAATCATAACTGGTTGGGAAGGGTGGGGGCGATGACGTCAAAGTTGCTCCAACTTTCATGGCCACAAAAACGAGTTTGGAAGAATGCCTGCCCTGTGAGTTCTGCTATACTTACAGACATAATTCCAACGGTTTTAGAATCTTTAGAGTGTTTTCTATCCAAAAATCATTTTTTTCATTTTATTTGCATATATTAGCAATTTTTGACAGATTTTTTTTTCAGTTTACTAGGGGTACCCAATCTCTCCAAAGGGGGCATATGTCTGCCATATCCTTTAATCGTTTGGTGTGCTTTCGTCGTAAAGCCTTTTTTGAAATCGGACACTGTGGCTGGATTTACAACAGGTTTATTGTGAAAATTGTGTTAAATACTTCTATGTTTGAGGAATTTTAATCATGGTATTTCTGTTGTCTTGAATTTGGCGCCCTGCAATTTCACTGGCTGTTGCGAGGTGGGACGCTACCGTCCCACATATCCCAGAGAGTTCTTGGAACTACCCATCCCTGATCCGGGAGAATTGTCAGCAAGTACACTAATTACCATAGGGCAACGGTCAAATAATCTTACAAGAAAATATTAATATTCATGAAATATAGCGAAACACAGCTTAGCCTTTTTTTAATCACCCTTTCGTCTCAGATTTCGAAATTATGCTTTACAGCGATTGCAAGACAAGCATTTGTGTAAGTTTATTGATAGCCTAGCATAGCATTATGTCCAGCTAGCAGCAGGAAGCTTGGTCACGAAAATCAGAAAAGCAATCAAATTAACCGTTTACCTTTGATGATCTTCTGATGTTTTCACTGACGAGACTCCCAGTTAGACAGCAAATGTTCATTTTGTTCCATAAAGATTATTTTTATACCCAAAACACCTCCGTTTGTTTGTCACGTTATGTTCAGAAATCCACCGGAAATAGCAGTCACGACAACGCCGTAATATAATGTCGACAGAAATGTCAAACGTTTTTTATAATCAATCCTAAAGGTCTTTTTCAAATATCTATTCGATAATATATCAACCGGGACAGTTGGCTTTTCAGTAGGACCGGGAGGAAAATGGCTACCTCTCTCTTTTACGCAAGAATCACTCTGAGAGCCATCAGCTGGCCACTTACGCAATGTGTTCGTTTACGCTCATTCTTCAACATAAAGGTGTAAAACTACGTCTAAAGACTGTAGACACCTTAGGGAAGACGTAGAAAAAGGAATCTGGTTGATATATGGGCAAGGAAGACAGGAGTTTCAAAATAAGGGTCACTTCCCTGATTGGATTTTTCTCAGGATTTCGCCTGCAATATCAGTTCTGTTATACTCACAGACAATATTTTTTACAGTTTTTGAAACTTTAGAGTGTTTTCTATCCTAAACTGTCAATTATATGCATATTCTAGCATCTGGTCCTGAGAAATAGGCAGTTTACTTTGGGAACGTTATTTTTCCAAAAATGAAAACAGTGCCCCCTAGCTTCAAGAGGTTAAATAGCTTGGAAAAATCCATAAAATGATTTCATGGCTTTAGAAGCTTCTGATAGGCTAATTGACATAATTTTAGTCAATTGGAGGTGTACCTGTGGATGTATTTCAAGGCCTACCTTCAAACGCGGTGCCTCTTTTCTTGACATCATGAGAAAATCAAAAGAAATCATCCAAGACCTCAGAAAAACAATTGTAGACCTCCACAAGTCTGGTTCATCCTTGTGAGCAATTTCTAAACGCCTGAAGGTATCACGTTCATCTGTACAAACAGTTGTACGCAAGTATAAACACCATGGGGCCACACAGCTGTCGTACCGCTCAGGAAGGAGATGCATTCTATCTCCTAGAGATGAATGTACTTTAGTGCAAAAAGTGCAAATCAATCCCAGAAAAACAGCAAAGGACCTTGTGAAGATGCTGGAGGAAACAGGTACAAAAGTATCTATATCCACAGCAAAACGAGTCCCATATCAACATAA
Organism: Oncorhynchus clarkii lewisi; assembly: GCF_045791955.1. Taxonomy (NCBI): domain Eukaryota; kingdom Metazoa; phylum Chordata; class Actinopteri; order Salmoniformes; family Salmonidae; genus Oncorhynchus; species Oncorhynchus clarkii. Next base: position 23,494,787 of record NC_092167.1, on the reverse strand, counting down.
CCTGAAAGGCCGCTCAGCAAGGAAGAAGCCACTTCTCCACATCCGCCATAAAAAAGCCAGACTACGGTTTGCAACTGTACATGGGGACAAAGATCGTACTTTTTGGAGAAATGTCCTCTGGTCTGATGAAACAAAAATAGAACTGTTTGGCTGTAATGACCATCGTTATGTTTGGAGGAAAAAGGGGGAGGCTTGCAAGCCGAAGAACACCATCCCAAACGTGAAGCACGGGGTTGGCAGCATCATGTTGTGGGGGTGCTTTGCTGCAGGAGGGACTGGTGCACATTACAAAATAGATGGCATCATGAGGTAGGAAAATGATGTGCATATATTGAAGCAACATCTCAAAGACATTAGTCAGGAAATTAAAGTTTGGTCGCAAATGGATCTTCCAAATGGACAATTACCCCAAACATACTTCCAAAGTTGTGGCAAAATGGCTTAAGGACAACAAAGTGAAGGTATTGGAGTGGCCATCACAAAGCCCTGACCTCGATCCCAGAGAAAATTTGTGGGCAGAACTGAAAAAGCATGTGCTACGAAAGAGGCCTACACACCTGACTCAGTTACACCAGCTCTGTCAGGAGGAATGGGCCAAATTCACCCAACTTATTGTGGGTAGCTTGTGGAATGCTACCTGAAACGTTTGACCCAAGTTAAACAATTTAAAGGCAATGCTACCAAATACTAATTGAGTGTATGTAAACTTCTGACCCACAGGGAATGTGATGAAAGAAATAAAAGCTGAAATAAATCACTCTCTCTACTGTTATTTTGACATTTCAAATTCTTAAAATAAAGTGGTGATCCTAACTGACCTAAGACAGGGAATTTTTACTAGGATTAAATGTTAGAAATTGTGAAAAACTGAGTTTAAATGTATTTGGCTAAGGTGTATGTAAACTTCTTGCTTCAACTGTATCATCAAAGGTATCATCTTAGTGATTTTCAGAGATATCAGAATATAAATGTCATCTGTTACTAGGAAATTGTTGATTTCAAGAACCCTGTTTCTTAAGCTACATATGTTAATGTGGGCTATTTTTAGCATTTTTCTGGGATGCTTGATTGTTTTTATTGCTTTACTGGTAAGCTTAACAGAGGTAGACATGCTCATGTTATTTATGTTAGTGCAGGGCGAGCTGCACACAGTATCATTGTGGTTCATAAGCACATGATTACTGCATACAATAGCTGTGGGATCAACAGAGGCATTCAGGGCAGAATATGGGTCATAAATTAGGTTACTTTCATTGTGTCTTCCAACTCCCCTGGGATAATGTACATTTGCTGAAGCATTATAACAACTCAGCAACATAATGGTAGGTATGAAATTAGTTGGGCTTGGATCATTGATAAGTCATTGTCTGAAAGCAGCCTTCTAATGCTGTTAAAGGATCCAGGAACCCAAATTATCCTCCATATAACATGAGCTTTTTTTCCAGAAGGTATCAAAATTGTCAATAAATGTTACACCCACAGAGCTGCAATAGTCTCGTAGCCAGTTATGGAGGGATAAAAGTCTGCTGAACCGCCAATCAATGCCACAATTTACGTAGGGCAGAGGCACAGATATTATGGGGCGTTTGTTGGTGTCAAGTAGTGACCGAATCAGTTATTTTAAAATCTAGTTTCAGCTGTTCTGAGCTGCCCTTCATAATATTCATGTCTCCATGATTGAACCATGGAAAACACTACCATGCTCTCTCAAGGCTTCAGTTGATGTTGACCAAATGGGGGATTATCATGTACGCATTGCCCTTGTAGAGTCACATGTCAGATGGCTGTGGCTTGTGAGGTCACACGTGAAACTCGGCATCTTGAGGAGAAGTGTTGGGATCTGTCTACCATCTCCAAGCAGTCTCTCTATCTCGCTGGAGTGCATTCTGGGAGTGAGTCAGGAAGCAGGAGAGATTGTGAGAGCGACTGCATTTTTTTCACTCTACTTGGTTTTGGATTTGTGTGTGTGTCCATATACAGTGGGCCAAAAAATATTTAGTCAGCCACCAATTGTGCAAGTTCTCCCACTTAAAAAGATGAGAGAGGCCTGTAATTTGCATCATAGGTAAACTTCAACTATGACAGACAAAATTATTTTAAAAAAGCCAGAAAATCACATTGTAGGATTTTTTATGAATTTATTTGCAAATTATGGTGGAAAATAAGTATTTGGTCAATAACAAAAGTTTATCTCAATACTTTGTTATATACCCTTTGTTGGCAATGACAAAGGTCAAATGTTTTCTGTAAGTCTTCACAAGGTTTTCACACACTGTTGCTGATATTTTGGCCCATTCCTGCATGCAGATCTCCTCTAGAGCAGTGATGTGTTGGGGCTGTTGCTGGGCAATATGGACTTTCATCTCCCTCCAAAAGATTGTCTATGGGGTTGAGATCTGGAGACTAGCTAGGCCACTCCAGGACCTTGAAATGCTTCTTACGAAGCCACTCCTTCGTTGCCCGGGCGGTGTGTTTGGGATCATTGTCATGCTGAAAGACCCAGCCACGTTTCATCTTCAATGCCCTTGCTGATGGAAGGAGGTTTTCACTCAAAATCTCACGATACATGGCCCCATTCATTCTTTCCTTTACACGGATCAGTCGTCCTGGTCCCTTTACAGAAAAACAGCCCCAAAGCATGATGTTTACACCCCCATGCTTCACAGTAGGTGTGGTGTTCTTTGGATGCAACTCAGCATTCTTTGTCCTCCAAACACGACGAGTTGAGTTTTTACCAAAAAGTTATATTTTGGTTTCATCTGACCATATGACATTCTCCCAATCTTCTTCTGGATCATCCAAATGCTCTCTAGCAAATTTCAGACCAGCCTGGACATGTACTGGCTTAAGCAGGGGGACACGTCTGGCACTGCAGGATTTGAGTCTCTGGCGGCGTAGTGTGTTACTGATGGTAGGCTTTGTTACTTTGGTCCCAGCTCTCTGCAGGTCATTCACTAGGTCCCCCCCGTGTGGTTCTGGGATTTTTGCTCACCGTTCTTGTGATCATTTAGACCCCACTGAGTGAGATCTTGCGTGGAGCCCCAGATCGAGGGAGATTATCAGTGGTCTTGTATGTCTTCCATTTCCTAATCATTGCTCCCACAGTTGATTTCTTCAAACCAAGCTGCTTACCTATTGCAGATTCAGTCTTCCCAGCCTGGTGCAGGTCTACAATTTTGTTTCTGGTGTCCTTTGACAGCTCTTTGGTCTTGGCCATAGTGGAGTTTGGAATTTGACTGTTTGAGGTTGTGGACAGGTGTATTTTATACTGATAACAAGTTCAAACAGGTGCCATTAATACAGTTAACGAGTGGAGGACAGAGGAGCCTCTTAAAGAAGAAGTTCCAGGTCTGTGAGAGCCAGAAATCTTGCTTGTTTGTCGGTGACCAAATACTTATTTTCCACCATAATTTGCAAATAAATAAATTAAAAATCCTACAATGTGATTTTCTGGATTTTTTTTCTCATTTTGTCTGTCATAGTTGAAGTGTACCTATGATGAAAATTACAGACCTCTCTCATCTTTTTAAATGGGAGAACTTGCACAATTGGTGGCTGACTAAATACTCTTTTGCCCCACTGTATATTGATTAGTTTAGTTGTTTTAAGGTCATCTTTGTCTCACTGTCACTAAGCAAGTATAGGGGTGGTGTGATAGTTGAGGTTGTTTATATCGAGTTTGCAACCAGTGTGTTGGGCTGGTTGCAATGGCCACTCGCAGAGGGTTGGGGTTTGAAAATCTTAGTCGGTGGCATGGAGTAAAGATTCTTGCTGAGTCAGGGTGTTTGGTGGAAGAATATAATTTAGCAGTTGGCGCTATCATTTAAAAAAAAAATTTTACCAGGCAAGTCAGTTAAGAACAAATTCTTATTTTCAATGACGGCCTAGGAACAGTGGGTTAACTGCCTGTTCAGGGGCAGAACGACAGATTTGTACCTTGTCGGCTCGGGGATTCGAACTTGCAACCTTTCGGTTACTAGTCCAACGCTCTAACCACTAGGCTACCCTGCCGCCCCCCATTGGGTACGATAGCATAAAATCAGCCTCAAGGATGAATAGCGTTGTAGTGATATTCTTAGATTCCATTGAAAAAGTGATGTGGTTGTATTGCGGAATACACAGACGTCGGTATTTCTTCTTGTGAATCCGTCAAAAAAGTTATACTTTCCAACGTGACACCAAATGTTAGAGATTAAGTGCTCTCTCGTCATGGTCAACTTGTATCTACAATAAAAAAAGATTATTTTGGGGTGCAAATTGTCACATTCTGACCTTCATTTCCTAAGTTTTGTCGTTATTTAGTATGGTCAGGGTGTGAGTTGGGGTGGGCAGTCTATGTTAATTTTTCTATGATTTGGGGATTTCTATGTTTCGGCCTAGTATGTTTCTCAATCAGAGGCAGGTGTCGTTAGTTGTCTCTGATTGAGAATCATACTTAGGTAGCATGGGTTTCACTGTTTGTTTGTGGGTGTTTGTTTCCGTGTCTGTGTTTTTCACCACACGGTACTGTTTCGGTTTTGTCATTTCACGTATTCGTTCATTGTTTTTGTATTTCATAGTGTTCAGTGTTTTTGTTATTAAAAACGATATGGACACTTACCACGCAGCATCTCCAAACAGGAAGTGAAATTCTGAATGTGGGTCTAATTTTAAGTCATCGCCTCTTCCCTTCCAAATAAGATATGGATCTGTTAGCACTTCCTACGCCCTCCACTAGATGTCCTCATTCAGTAGAACGTGGAATGGAGCCTCTGGTGTGAACTTTTACCGAATGGGAGGGGAATGAGTCACTGTCCTGGTAGAATGCAATTTCCCTGTGGCGCATTTGTCTGTGGATGTCACCATCGTTCCATTTGGCTGCAGGTTAGAAAACGTATGCTGGAACGTTATTGGATATATATGAAAATATCATCCTGAAGATTGATTCTCTACTTAGTTTGACCAGTTTATTTGACCTGGAATATATATTTTTGAAATTTTCGTCCGAGTTCTCCTGGACCAGTCAGCTTTTGGGCACGTGAACTGAAAGTGCGAGCAAAAGCAGCTAATTGGACACTAGTATTGGACATTATCCTGCTAGAGATAGGGCTGACTTCTGCCCCCTTTGGAGGAATTGGGTACCCATAGTAAACTGAAAAAAAATCTGTCAAAAATTGCTAATATATTCATATAATAATTATTATTGGATAGAAAACACTCTAAAGCTTCTAAAACGTTGGAATTATTTTTATTTTTTTTACCTTTATTTAGCCAGGCAAGTCAGTTAAGAACAAATTCTTATTTTCAATGACGGCCTGGGAACAGTGGGTTAACTGCCTGTTCAGGGGCAGAACGACAGATTTGTACCTTGTCAGCTCGGGGGTTTGAACTCGCAACCTTCCGGTTACTAGTCCAACACTCTAACCACTAGGCTACCCTGCCGCCCCGGGAGGGTAGGTTCCCATCTGGGAACCATGATCCCTAACAGGTTTTAACCTGTCTAAGATATTGGTTCCCAATTGGGAATCAACCCTCCCACGTTCAGCTGAAACGGTGGCGCATGGAACGCAAAAATATTCTTACAAATATTTAACCTCCACACATTAACAAGTCCAATAGCTCAAATGAAAGATAAACACCTTGTTCATCTAGCCAGCAAGTCAGATTTCTAAAATGTTTTACGGCGAAAACATAGCACATATATATGTCAAACCACCACCAGACACAGCTCATTTGAATAGCCAAAACATGCAATCAACAAACGCAGGATTAAAAAATAAATCGTTCACTAACCTTTTGAAAATCTTTGTCAGATGACAGTAATATGACATGTTACACAGTACATCTTTTTTTTTCAATAATATGCCATTTATATCCATAAATGTCCATTTACAGTGAGTTCACGTTCAGAAATTACTCAAAAATGCCCGCAGGAAATCTAGGTAGCGCGGCAAGATAACGTAAATAGACATCATAAACTTTGACTAAATATACATGTTCTACATATAGTTAGAAAGATACACTGCTTCTTTATGCAACCGCTTTGTTAGATTTATTTTTAACGTTACAGAAATCGCACACTATTCAATATGCTGAGACGGCGCTCAGTTCCAAGCTACATTTCTACGTAATGTTGGAGTCAACAGAAACACAGATTTAAGCATAAATATTCCCTTACCTTCGATGGTCTTCGTTCAGAATGTTCTGGAAGGCTTCATACTTACCCAATACATCTTTTGGTTTCAAGTCTTGCGTCTTTGTATTAGCTACTGCTAATAACATCAGCTGAAATGCACCCAAAACGTCCTCTGGTCCGGAAAAGTTGCGCATCAAAACTTCAAAATTACATATTATATGTCGACTAAACAGGTCAAACTAAGTGCAGAAGCAAGCTTTATGATGTTTTAGACACACAAAACAAACTTCAATTCAATCGGCCATCGTCTGCCCTTCTCTTGAGTGCTGGAACAAAGGAATGGCTGGGACCAATTCGCGCCCCTACGCACAGCCTATTTTCTCGTGGCACGCACTAATTTCACTCCCATAGGGTCAATTCTCGCGGGATTTGAACGATTCAAAGCTCTACTGAAAGAGGACATCTAGCGGAAAAGATAGAATGTCTCCCCAGAATCATAACTGGTTGGGAAGGGTGGGGGCGATGACGTCAAAGTTGCTCCAACTTTCATGGCCACAAAAACGAGTTTGGAAGAATGCCTGCCCTGTGAGTTCTGCTATACTTACAGACATAATTCCAACGGTTTTAGAATCTTAAGAGTGTTTTCTATCCAATAATAATTTTTATATGCATATATTAGCAATTTCTGACAGATTTTTTTTCAGTTTACTAGGGGTACCCAATCTCTCCAAAGGGGGCATATGTTTGCCATATCCTTAACAGGAACAAAACAACGATTTATTGTGGAAAACTGATAGAGACATACCCCAAGCGACTTACAGCTGTAAACGCAGCAAAAGGTGGCGCTACAAAGTATTAACTTAAGGGGGCTGAATCATTTTGCACGCCCAATTTTTCAGTTTTTGATTTGTTAAAAAAGTTTGAAATATCCAATAAATGTCGTTCCACTTCATGATTGTGTCCCACTTGTTGTTGATTCTTCACAAAAAAATACAGTTTTATATCTTTATGTTTGAAGCCTGAAATGTGGCACAAGTTCGCAAAGTTCAAGGGGGCCGAATACTTTCGCAAGGCACTGTATGTTGTGTTTTCGCTGTAAAATATTAAAAAAATCGGATATGATGGGTAGATTAACAAGATGTTTATCTTTCATTTGCTATATTGGACTTGTTAATGTGTGAAAGTTAAATATTTCTAAAGAATATTTTTGAATTCCCGCGCCACCTTTTCAGCTGAATGGGGGGGAGTTCCCCTAGGGGAACGCCTTGCCATAACAGTTAAACAACACAATGTAACTCCAAGTCAATCACACGTCTGTGAAATCAAACTGTCCACTTAGGAAGCAACACTAATTGACAATAAATTTCACATGCTGTGGGGTGGCATTTCTTTGGGGGGACGGCACAGCCCTCCATGTGCTCGCCAGAGGTAGCCTGACTGCCATTAGATACCGAGATGAGATCCTCAGACCCCTTGTGAGACCATATGCTGGTGCGGTTGGCCCTGGGTTCCTCCTAATGCAAGACAATGCTAGACCTCATGTGGCTGGAGTGTGTCAGCAGTTCCTGCAAGAGGAAGGCATTGATGCTATGGACTGGCCCGCCCGTTCCCCAGACCTGAATCCAATTTAGCACATCTGGGACATCATGTCTCGCTCCATCCACCAACGCCACGTTGCACAACAGACTGTCCAAGAGTTGGCGGGTGCTTTAGTCCATGTCTGGGAGGAGATCCCTCAGGAGACCATCCGCCACCTCATCAGGAGCATGCCCAGGCGTTGTAGGGAGGTCATAGAGGCACGTGGAGGCCACACACACTACTGAGCCTCATTTTGACTTGTTTTAAGGACATTACATCAAAGTTGGATCAGCCTGTAGTGTGGTTTTCCACTTTAATTTTGAGTGTGACTCCAAATCAGACCTCCATAGGTTGATCAATTTGATTTCCATTGATAATTTTTGTGTGATTGTCAGCAATCACAATTGTTGTCAGCACATTCAACTATGTAAAGAAAAAAGTATTTAATAAGATTATTTCATTCCTTCAGATCTAGGATGTGTTATTTTAGTGTTCCCTTTATTTTTTTGAGCAGTGTATATGCAGGATTATAATGTGACAGATTGTTTTCCTGAAAGTGAGTTGTTTATTGAATCAGCAAAGGTTCTGATGTCAAAAATAACGGGGGGTGGTTTGACAAGACATAAAGTCGCTAGACTCAAGAAAGTTGCCACGAGAGTGACAAGTGATTTAAATTCTAAAGGAAATTAAAGAGTTCAGTCGCAGCCTTAACTCTGTGAAGAGATGTGTTTTCTGTCTCTTCCTCTGTATTTCTTTTCAGCCATAAGCAGTTTTAAGATTTCTTCTTTAAACGTAAATGGGGCGTGAGACGTTTGAAAAAAGCGCTGTGGTGTTTGAGGTAATGAAAGCAAAGGAAAGTGACGTAAGTTTTCTACAAGGAATGCACAGGAGTGGGGGGGAAGTGGTGTGTAGTCATAAAAGCTCAAAAAGTGGGGGTGTTGCTATCCTGTTCTCAAAAGGGTTTTTGCCTTTGACATATGAGGTTGAAGAGGTAGTTGAGGGGAGTTATTAAATTGTTAGAGCGAGGTATGAAAACATCACTATGTGTTTAATAAATGTATACACCCCACTGGTGGCAGTTGAAAGGGTATGGTTTTTAGAGACATTATCAAATACCATTGAGAAATGAAACACTGAGGATTATTTATTTATTGCTGGGGATTTTAACTGTGCAGTCAGTGATTTAGATAGAAACCACAAAGCCTCAAGGACTTTTTAAAAATGCCTTATTGTAACGCATGAACTGTGTGATATTTGGCGGAGCCAACATGGAGGCACGAGACAGTTCACATGGGTCCATGTGAGAGAGAACACCATCTCTCTGGCCATGTTAGATATGTTTTATTGTTTTGAGCATCAATCTCAGGTCTGAAAATCAAGTGTGATAACCCCAGTGGGTTTTTCTGATCATTGTGTAATAACAGAGGTGGTGTTCATTAACGCTGTAAAACCCAAAAGTGCACACTGGCATTTTAATATAACTTTATTGAGTGATGCTCACTTCAGGAAATATTTGAGTTTTTTTCTGGGAGAGGTCTGAAAAAGGCAGTTGTGTATCCCTTCAACAGTGGTGGGATATAGGGAAAATCCAGATTCCACAATTCTGTAATTAGTACACAATGAATGTCACCAGAGACATCTCCAGATCAATGAACGCCCTAGAGTCTGAAATAGTGGAACTCTTGATGTTGGTTGAGACCACAGGAGATCAAGTCCATACTCAGGCCCCCGAGAAAAAAAGCCACATTGGCAGACCTGCGCTGGGTATCAGAGCACATGGGGCTTTCGTGAGAAGTAAGTTTCAGGGAATCTCTGAAATGGATGCCTCATCCAAATTTTTCTTTGGTTCAGAGAAAAATAATGGACAAAGAAGAATTATTCATTGCCTCAAATCAGCTGTTGGACAAGAGCTCACTGGCCCTAGTGAAATTAGAAAGAGGGCAGTAGAGTTCTATGCTTATCTACCCGTGTGAGTACAAAGAGGATTAAACAGTGACACAGCAGTGCCTTGATGGGCTACCACAGGTGGCTGCAGAAGCTCACGTTGAGCTAGAGCAACAATTGTCTCGGCAGGAGCTATACACATGAACCTTTTGTAACTAGGGGGCAGTATTTATATTTTTGGATAAAAAACGTTCCCGTTTTAAACTGGATATTTTGTCATGACAAGATGCTCAACTATGCATATAATTGACAGCTTTGGATAGAAAACACTCTAACGTTTCCAATACTGCAAAGATATTGTCTGTGAGTGTAACAGAACTGATGTTAAAAATCCAATCAGGAAGTGCCCCATATTTTGAAAGCGCTGCATGCCAATGACTCCTTATATGGCTGTGAATGGGCTACGAATGAACTTCGGATGTTTTCACTCACGAGACTCCCAGGTAGACAGCCAAAGTTCATTTTTTCCCAAAATATTATTTTTGTAGGCGAAATAGCTCCGTTTGTTCTTCACGTTTGGCTGAGAAATCGCCCGGAAATTGCGGTCACCACAACGGCAAAAAATATTCCAAATTATCTCCATAATATCGACAGAAACATGGCAAATGTTGTTTAGAATCCATCCTCAAGGTGTTTTTCTAATATCTATTCGATAATATATCAGTCGGGACAATTCGTTTTTCACTAGATTGGACCGATTGGAATAATGGCTACCTCTGTATTTTACGCGAGAATCTCTCTCGGAGCCACCATGTGACCACTTACGCAATGTGGCCGCCTACGGCTATTCTTCAACAGAAATGCGTAAAACTACGTCACAATGCTGTAGACACCTTGGGGAATACGTAGAAAGTGTAAGCTCGTTGATGTTACATTCACAGCTGAATAGGGAGTCATTGGAACGCAGCGCTTTCAAAACCTGGGGCACTTCCGGATTGGATTTTTCTCAGGCTTTCGCCTGCAACATCAGTTCTGTTATACTCACAGACAATATCTTTACAGTTTTGGAAACGTTAGTGTTTTCTATCCAAAGCAATTATATGCATATTCTAGCATCTTTTCCTGACAAAATATCCCGTTTAAAACGGGAAAGTTTTTTTTTCCAAAAATGAAAATACTGCCCCCTAACACCAAGAGGTTAAAGTGTGTAGAGGTATTAGGCAGGAGTGTTCTTTGTCAGGAGTGTTATTTGCCATCGTTGTAGAGCCACTACTAAATGGCATTAGAAGTTGCATTGAATGGGTGTACCTTTCAGAGGATATTCCTCCTATTCATCACTCAGCCTATGCTGATGATGTAGTTATTTTAGTGAAAAATCAAGCAGAGGTGGATAGTTTGAGTCTCATGGTTTATCGGTTTAGGGGAATATCCTCTGCCTATGGGGACAAACCCAGCGTCGCTGGACCAGACAGAACTGGCAAAAAGTGCTCTTCACTGACAAGTTTTGGTTTTGTCTCACCAGGGGTGATGGTCGGATTCGCGTTTATCGTTAAAGGAATGAGCGTTACACCGAGGCCTGTACTCTGGAGCGGGAGCGGTTTGGAAGTGGAGGGTCCATCATGGTCTGGGGCGGTGTGGCACAGCATCATCGGACTGAGCTTGTTGTCATTGAATGCAATCTCAACACAGTGCGTTACAGGTAAGACATGCTCCTCCCTCATGTGGTACCCTTCCTACAGGCTCATCCTGACATGACCCTCCAGCATGGAGGCCACCAGCCATATTGCTCGTTCTGCGCGTTCTGTGCGTGATTTCCTGCAAGACAGGAATGTCAGTGTTCTGCCATGGCCAGGGAAGAGCCCGGATCTCAATCCCATTGAGCACGTCTGGGACCTGTTGGATCGGAGAGTGAGGGCTAGTGCCATTCCCCCCCAGAAATGTCCGGGAACTTGCAGGTGCCTTGGTGGAAGAGTGGAGTAACATCTCACAGCAAGAACTGGAAAATCTGGTGCAGTCCATGAGGAGGAGATGCACTGCAGTACCAAAATGCAGCTGGTGGCCACACCAGATACTGACTAGTACTGTTACTTTAGATTTTGACCCCCCCCCCCCCCCCCCTTTGTTCAGGGACACTCATTACCATAACGCAACGTTAACTATTCATGAAAATCGCAAATGAAATGAAATAAATATGCTAGCTCTCAAGCTTAGCCTTTTGTTAACAACACTGTCATCTCAGATTTTCAAAATATGCTTCTCAACCATTGCAAAACAAGCATTTGTGTAACAGTATTGATGGCTAACGTAGCATTTAGCATTAGCATTCAGCTGGCAACATTTACACAAAAAAAACAGAAAAGCATTCAAATAAAATAATTTACCTTTGAAGAACTTCAGATGTTTTCAATGAGGAGACTCTCAGATAGCAAATGTTCAGTTTTTCCTGAAAGATTATTTGTTTAGGACAAATCGCTCCGTTTTCTGCGTCACGTTTAGCTATGAAAAAACCCCTGTATCCAGGATTGTGTAAATCTATCAGCAAGCTCATTAGCATAACACAACGTTAACTATTCATGAAAATCGCAAATGAAATGAAATAAATATGCCATCTCTCAAGCTTAGCCTTTTGTAAACAACACTGTCATCTCAGATTTTCAAAATATGCTTCTCAACCATAGGAAAACAATCATTTGTGTAAAAGTAGCTAGCTAGCGTTAGCATTTAGCGTTAGCATTTAGCGTTAGCATTTAGCGTTAGCATTTAGCGTTAGCATTTAGCGTTAGCATTAGCGTTAGCATCCAGCACGCAACATTTCAACAAAAACATAAAAGCCTTCAAATAAAATAATTTACCTTTGAAGAACTTCTGATGTTTTCAATGAGGATACTCTCAGATAGCAGATGCTCAGTTTTTCCAAAAAGATTCTTTGTGTATTAGAAATAGCTCCGTTTTATACATCACATTTGGCTACCAAAAAAAATCCGAAAATTCAGTCCTCAAAACCCAAACTTTTTTCCAAATTAACTCCATAATATCGACTGAAAACATGGCAAACGTTGTTTAGAATCAATCATCAAGGTGTTTTTCACATATCTCTTCATTGATACATCGTTCTTGGACACATGGTTTCTCCCCTATATCAAATGGAAAAGTACGAGCAGCTGGCAATTGCGCACCGAATTCCACGCAGGACACCAGGCGGACACTTGGAAAATGTAGTCTCTTATGGTCAATCTTCCAATGATATGCCTACAAATACGTCACAATGCTGCTAAGACCTTGGGCGAACGACAGAAAGTGTAGGCTCATTCCTTGCGCAATCACAGCCATATAAGGAGACAATGGAAAACAGAGCTTCAGAAATTCTGCTAATTCCTGGTTGATGCATCATCTTGGTTTCGCCTGTAGAATGAGTTCTGGGGCACTTACAGACAAAATCTTTGCAGATTCTGAAACTGAGTGTTTTCTTTCCAAAACTGTCAAGAATATGCATAGTCGAGCATCTTTTCGTGACAAAATATCGCGCTTAAAACGGGAACGTTTTTTATCCAAAAATGAAATAGTGCCCCTAGAGATCTAACAGGTTAATAAAAAGCAATAAATATTTTCAAATTACTTATATCAAGCAAACCAGACAGCAAAATTGTGTTTTTATTTATTTAAAGATAGCCAGGAGCACACTAACACTCAGACGTAATTTACAAACAAAGAATTTGTGTTTTGTGAGTCTACGAGATCAGAGGCAATACAGATAGCCAGGGATGTTGTCTTGATAAGTGTGTGAATTGGACCATTCTCCTATTCTGCTAAGCATTCAATACATAACGAGTACTTTTGTGTGTCAAGGAAAACGTATGTAGTAAAAAGTACATTTATTTCTTTAAGAATGTTGTGAAGTAAAAGTAAACGTTTTCAAAATTGTAATTAGTAAAGTAAAGTACAGATACTCCAAAAAACTACTTAAGTAGTACTTTAAAGTATTTTTACTTAAGTACTTTACACCACTGGTGGTGGGCCAGACTCAACTTGTGGGTGAGTGGTAGCTAATTTATTTTAGTCTTGCAGCTGATGATAACTAGGGCCTATATTGTGGTCAAGAAACATTGGTTTTGTATGTTTATAGGGCAGGTCACAAGAACATATCAAAAGCTATAGATGGGTCACAGCGCAAAAGAGAGTGGTTTGGGAAGCGTATCACTGCTGTAGATTAAGGTATGTGTGGTAGGACTATGGGTTTGGTGATGGAGTAGAGAGATAGGGCTCTATTTTGTCTGGCGTTAAGCCAGCGCAATTGTCAAACGCATACTCATTTGCAATTTCGACCTGTTAAAGCCAACACTCTACCTTGCTCTGAGGTGGGAAAGGTGGCAATATCTGAGGTGTGTCCTTAGAAACATGTGCCAGTTTGTGCCAACATGTGACAAAGAGTGTCAATTTCAGGCAGCGCTTGTGGGTATATTTAAGACCAATCAAAAGCTGGTCTTAGAGGTAACATTTAACATCTGTAATTTAGCAGGCGCTCTTATCCAGTGTGACTTACAGTTGGGGAGGTGGGTTGGGGTGAGAAGGTGGTTTGTGTGGGGGGGATCAAATGGTTTTGGAAGATGGGCAGGCTCTGCTGTCCTAGCTGGTTCCACCATTGGGGTGCCAGGACAGGGAGGATCTTGGACTGGACTGAGTGGGGGCCAAGAGAGCCAAGAGACCAGAGGTGGTAGAACAGAGTGCTAGGTTTGAGCATAGCCTGAAGGTAGGGAGGGGCAGTTCATTGTCAGCCCCAATTCTGACTTGTGCTCTGATATCTGCTTTACTGATGTCTGCTCTCGTAAAAGCCTGGGTTTTCTGCACGTTAACACGAGAAACTTATTACCTAAAATTTTAGCCTCTGTAAATTGGTGTAGAATCAGCTTGATCCCCTCTGTCGAAAACGCTTGGACCTTCTTTTTTCATATTTTCTTACCGCGCGTCACGAGCCTGAGACACTCTGCCAGACCCATGACTCATTCAGCTCCCATTCCCCCCTCCTTTATAGCAGAAGCCTGAAATAAGTTTCTAAAGACGGTTGACATCTAGTGGAAGCCTTGGGAAGTGCAACTTGACCCCATAGACACTGTGTATTCGGTAGGCCAAGCTTTGAAAAATTACAAACCTCAGATTTCCCACTTCCTGGTTGGATTTTTCTCAGGTTTTCGCCTGCCATGTGAGTTCTGTTATACTCACAGACATTCAAACAGTTTTAGACACTTCAGAGTGTTTTCTATCCAATACTACTAATAATATGCATATATTATCCCTGCAGGCGGTCACTGAGTCCGAGGTGCTAAAGGAGCTCCTTAAACTTGGCCCCAAAAAAACATATGAGACCCTTTCTTCTTTAAGGTTGGTGCCCCAATCATCGCTAAGCCTATCTCTGGATCTTTTTAACCTGTCTCTCCTCTCTGGGGAAGTTCCCATTCCTTGGAAGGCAGCCATGGTGCATCCTTTATTTAAAGGGGGATATCAAGCTGATCCTAACTGTTACAGGTCAATTTCTATTTTGCCCTGTTTATCAAAAGTGCTGGAAAACTTGTCAAGAAAGCCAGTCAGTTTATTATTGACGTCTGTAGTATTCTCTCGGGTACGCAATCTGGTTTCCGCTCAGGTTATGGATGTGTCACTGCATCCTTAAAGTTCACTGCAGCTTGCGATTGGAATAAACTGCAAAAAACACTCACACTGGACCGTTTTATCTCCAACTTTTCATTCAAAGACTCAATCATGGACACTCTTACTGACAGTTGTGGCTGTGTCACATGATGTATTGTTGTCTTTACCTTCTTTCCCTTTCTGCTGTTGTCTGTGCTCAATGATATTTGTACCGTGTTGTGTGAATATACCATGTTTTGCTGCTGCCATGTTGTGTTGCTACCAGGCTGTGTTTTCATGTGTTGCTGCCATGCTATGTTGTCTTAAATATCTCTTTATGTAGTGTTGTGGTGTCTCTCTTGTCATGATGTGTGTTTTCTCCTATATTTTTATTTTGAAAATGATCCGATCCCCTGTCCCCTGCAGGAGGTCTTTAGTCTTTTGGTTGGCCTTCATTGTAAATAAGAATGTGTTCTTAACCGAATTGCCTAGTTAAATAAAGGTAAATAAAATAAAAATGCCTAACCTTAAGAATTTGGGCTTAGAACAGGTAAAATAACACTACTATGTGCTTTTTAACATTTTAATTCTGTAATGTTTTTCAAAATACATAAATTGTGCTGTATATCTAATTTGTTTAGTAGCGTGAGTGAGTTGAGATATAGGCCGAGGTGGAGTTAGGCTAAATAAAGTGATTCAAAGACAAATGTTGGAAATTCTTTAGCTTCAACACCAATATGATGTAGCTATACTGCTAAAGGCCATTCTAATAAGCTGTTGAAATGTATTATTCATTGTGGCAATTTTACTGAACATTAATTGAATCAAGCGGTGAAATAAGGTGCACTGAAACAGAACAGACCATAGGAATATAATTTTAGAGAGTTAATCATGCTTAAGGCGGATTAGTTAATTGGATTTTAGGGTTCAAATTTAAAAGCAGGCTTAAATGAAGATACTATGAAATCAATCTAAATGCAATGGAAAGTGAAGAAAGCATAGAAAATAATTCATAATGGTATGTCACCAAGTGAAGTGTCCTGGGGTAAGATGATTTTAAAAAATTCATAATGGTATTGTCATGGAGACCGACCACAAATGGCACTCTATTTCCTTTATAGTGGGCCATATGGCTTTCGGTCAAAAGTATTGCACTATATAGGGAATAGGGTGACATTTGGGAGATATCCTGTTTCTCAGACAATAACGTAAGTAGGAAACAGTGAGTTAGATCATCACACAGACCAGCTAATTACTTATGGTATGTTAATCCCTATTTACACCTGGGAGGGGATTGCACTGCAGTACAGTATAGCACACATCCGGACTTAACACCGTCTCATTGAGGAGAAGGCATACAGAGTATGTCGCCGTGCCCCCACGCCCAGCCACCACACAACAGGACCAACACTCAACTAAACACCATAGAGAGAGAGAAAGAGAAAGAAAGAAAGAGAGAGAGAGAGAGAGACATACACACACACACAGATAGAGAGGGAGACATACATACACACATAGAGAGAGAGAGAGATACATACACAGAGAGAGAGAGAGAGAGAGAGATATACATACACAGAGAGAGAGAGAGAGACATACATACATACACACACAGAGAGAGAGAGAACGAGAGAGAGAACGAGAGAGAGAGAACGAGAGAGAGAGAGAGAGAGAGAGACATACATACACACACAGAGAGAGAGAGGGAGGCAAACATACACACACAGAGAGAGAGAGAACGAGAGAGAGAGATACATACACACACACACACACACACACACATAGAGAGAGATACATACACAGAGCGAGAGAGAGAGACATACATACATACACACACACAGAGAGAGGGAGAGAGAGAGAGGAGAGAGACATACATACACAGAGAGAGAGAGAGAGAGAGAGATACATACACACACCGAGAGAGAGAGAGAGAGAGAGAGAGAGAGAGAGAGAGAGAGAGAGAGAGAGAGAGAGAGAGAGAGAGAGAGAGAGAGAGAGAGAGAGAGAGAGAGAGAGAGAGAGAGAGAGAGAGAGAGAGAGAGAGAGAGAGAGAGAGAGAGAGAGAGAGAGAGAGAGAGAGAGAGAGGACAGAAATAATCCACTCCCTCTGTGCTGACTTCTCCTGCCAAGGAAATAGTTTAGGAAGCTAAAGACTATTGGTCATAATCTGGTCTGGTGTCAACTATTTGTCTCTTGTATTTGGGTATTCATGTACAGTTCTTCTGGTATCTTAAAGTACTGCACTATATAGGGGATAGGGTGCCATTTGAGACGTAGCCTTTATCACGACAGAGATCAGAGCCCTGGCTGCAGCATCTTGATCGGATGTCCCCAGCCACCATCCCCAACCTCCCTAGCTCCCTGATGGGCATGGCAGTACCCTCTGACTGGATGAAGAAATCAAAACCTCCATTGTGTCTATTGTACCTCAGGATCAAAAGAGCTGGGACAAGTGCTTTGTTAGTGGGGCAATTGATTGATTGAAAAGTGAAAGACTAAAGTTACATACACGGGATGCTTTAGTGAATTTCAGAATGTCTGGAATAGAAAAGGCAGAAATAAAACAATTCAATAAACATTCGCAGCCAGTCATCCAAAACATAGCCTGGCTATGAAAGCAATGCATGGCATAATGTTTCAATATGAATGCCACACAAATCTGAACCACTGATTACAGGTCGTTTGGTGTGAGTTCCTGGTGTGCCTGGCAGGTTTGGCACTACTAGTGTTTGTCCAGGTGTGTGCAACAGAGCATGCACATGATTTCCCAGATCAGGCACCTGAGTAGCCCTGTTCGAAGCAGAAACGTTGTCCAAAAGAAGTCAATCACTTGGGAGGCATGTTCAGTTTAAATGCTGATTCATTGTTTATTTTGGCCAGCAAGCAGGTGTTTGCCACAGAAGGCCAGCCTAGCTCACCCGTCTGATTGCACATGAAACAGCACCTGAGCTAGCAGCCAGCAGGGGTAAACAACCAGGTACGGTAGTGCTCCGCTCTTCTGTACCTGTGCCACAGAACAAGTCACATGTGACGTTGTTCCCAGAGGGAAGGACAAGAGGAGTGGAAAAAGGTCACCCTGAGGCGCAACGTTAACTGTGTACACAACTATATTCTACACTACATGATCCTACACACCAGAGGAGATGAATGAAAGAGAGCTAGTAAATACACATTAAGAAACGTGCAACAATGCATCCCAGTTGGCACATTCGGTTCCCTGAAAGTTGTGGGTATGTATGTTTTTGGTTTCTCATTTGTTCTGGGAATGAAGCCATAAGTTTACTGACCAGTTAAGCTGAATGTTTTTTTAACGTTTTGAGAACTTATTGTTTCAGTTTGCAGGGAGGTTCTAAGAAAGTTTTACTATGGCTCCTTGAATGTTTTCCTATTACAATTTTTCCCAATTGTTAACACACATTTGCTGAAACTACATCTCAGGAACTCAGAACTCTAAACACAAAACACAAAACAGTTAGCCAATTTCTTCAAACCCCACAGACATCTTGCAAAATGAAACACAGCAATGTGTGATCACGCTCTCCATAGCCGATGTGAGTAAGACCTTTAAACAGGTCAAGATTCACAAGGCCGCAGGACCAGACAGATTACAAGGACGTGTACTCGGAACATGCACTGACCAACTAGCAAGTGTCTTCACTAACATTTTCAACCTGTCCCTGACCAAGTCTGTGATACCAACATGTTTCAAGCAGACCACCCTGTGCCCAGGAACACCAAGGTAACCAGCCTAAATGACTACCAACCGGATGCACACACATCTGTAGTCATGAAGTGCTTTGAAAGGCTGGTCATGGCTCACAACACCATTATCCCAGAAACCCTAGACCCAATTTGCATAATGCCCCAACAGATCCACAGATGACGCAATCTCTATTGCACTCCAGACTGCCCTTTCCCACCTGGACAAAAGGTACACCTATGTGAGAATGCTATTAATTGACTACAGCTCAGAGTTCAACACCATAGTGCCCTCAAAGCTCATCACTAAGCTAAGGACCCTGGTACTAAACACCTCCTTCTGCAACTTGATCCTGGACTTCCTGACGGGCCGAACCCAGGTGGTGAGGGTAGGTAACAACACTTCCGCCACGCTGATCCTCAACACGGGGGCCCCTCAGGGGTGCGTGCTCATTCCCCTCCTGTACTCCCTGTTCACCCATGACTGCATGGCCAAGCACAACTCCAACACCATCATTAAGTTTGCCGATGACACAACAGTGGTAGGCCTGATCACCGACAACGATGAGACAGCCTGAGAGGAGGAGGTCAGAGACCTGGCAGTGTGGCACCAAGATAACAACCTCTCCCTTAACCTGATCAAGACAAAGGAGATGATCATGACTACAGGAAAAGGAGGGCAGAGCACACCCCCATTCTCATCGATGGGGCTGTAGTGGAGCAGGTTGAGCGCTTCAAGGTCCTTGGTGTCCACATCAACAACGAACTGTCATGGTGAAAACACACCAATACAGCTGTGAAGAGGGCATGACAATGCCTATTCTCGCTCGGAGATTTAAAATATTTGGCATGGATCCTCAGATCCTCAAAAGGTTCTACAGCTGCACCATCGAGAGCATCCTGACTGGTTGCATCACTGCCTGGTATGGCAACTGCTCGGCCTCTGACCGCAAGGCACTACAGAGGGTAGTGCGAATGGCCCAGTACATCACTGAGGCCAAGCTTCCTGTAATCCAGGACCTCTATACCAGGCGGTGTCAGAGGAAGGCCCTAAAAATTGTCAGACTCCATCCCCCCTAGTCATAGACTGTTCTCTCTGCTTCCGCACGGCAAGCGGTACCGGAGTGCCATGTCTAGGTCCAAGAGGCTTCTAAACAGCTTCTACCCCCAAGCCATAAGACTCCTGAACACCTAACCAAATGTCTACCCAGACTATCTGCATTGCCCCCCACCCCCTCTTTTACACCGTTGCTAATCTCTGTTGTTATCATCTAGAGGACCCCATTGTGGCTCATAGCTGTGCGTAGGGTGACATTTCCCCCACACTGACCAGGTACCTCAATGATGGTGCGTTGACCAATGATGTTCCTTCCTCTCCTCCTCGTCTTTGCAGAATTGAATCCAGCCTCATCTATGAATATGACTTCCTGGGGAATGGGACTTGCATCCAACTCTGTGATTCTCTGAAATGACAGTAAATACTGTAATTGCTGTGTAGTAAAGTTCACTGGCAACATCAATGAGTCTCTAATGTTTCAAGAGTGTAATACTAGTACATTACTTACTTGCACATATTTGTACCGTTTATCCTTCACTCTTTATAAATTCCTTTCAAATGGGACTCTGCATTTTTGCTTCATCTGGAGATTGTGTTTCTTAAAACCTCTTGATCCTACTTGAGACGCAGACGTCTTAACTAGGCACCTGGAAATGCAAATGCACTACGCTAAATGCTAAATGTACTCGTTAAAACTCAAACGTTCATTAAAATACACATGCAGGGTATTGAATTAAAGCTACACTCGTTGTGAATCTAGCCAACAAGTCAGATTTTTAAAATGCTTTTCGGCAAAAGCATGAGAAGCTATTATCTGATAGCATGCAACACCCCAGTATACCTGAAGGGGACGTAAACAAAAGAATTAGCGTAGCCGGCGCTACACAAAAACGCAGAAATAAAATATAAAACATTCATTACCTTTGATGATATTCTTTGTTGGCACTCCTTTATGTCCCATAAACATCACAAATTGGTATTTTTCCCGATTAAATCCGTCCATGTATGCCCAAAATATCCATTTGTATAGCCTGTCTAGTTCAGGAAAAAAGCTCTCTTCCAACACGCAACGTCATTTTTAAAAATGATATAAGTTGCCTATATTCTTTGACAAAACACATCAACCTACTTTTGTAACCCAACTTTAGGTATTTGTAAACGTTAATCAGCGATCAAATTGATCTCTGGGCGATCTGTATTCAATAGCAGCTACTCAAGAAAACAATGTCAATTTTTCAATCTTCCAAAATCGATTGTTGTAGGCTGGATGGAATGACGGATCTATTGGTCATGTCATGATTTTTGTCAATGAAAATGACGTTTTTGGCGACATCGTGTAGAAGCTGTAGGAATTGCATCCGTGTCCATATTAAATTTGGTGTCCTTTAAACAATACATGAAAGTGGCGCATGGATACTTTTTTCAGCTTTCAGTGACCAGTTTTTCTTGCGCTTTTCGATGAAACACACGCTCTGTTATAGTCACAGCCGTGATTTAACCAGTTTTAGAAACTTCAGAGTGTTTTCTATCCACACATACTAATCATATGCATATACTATATTCCTGGCATGAGTAGCAGGACGCTGAAATGTTGCGCAATTTTTAACAGAATGTTCGAAAAAGGAGGGGGTAGAATGAAGAGGTTTTAAGGATGTGGGCTATGGTTGATAAGCTCACTGATGTTATGGAAGATGGCATAGTTTTCAGAAATCTGTTATTTTATTTCCCTGCAGTCTTTTGGCATTATTTTCAACTAACATTTGTACAATGGCAGCCTCCTCTTCATAGCATACAGTAAACACTACAGTAATACAGTATACAAGATAACATGTTTCAAAGTAGTATAGCTCACAATTTCAAACATACATGAAACATTTACTTTGTTTCCCATCACAGTATCTATTGGAATCTACAGTATTTACTGTGCTTTACGTTGTACTACTGTCAAATAGTAAAAGTAGTAGATAATTCCAATGTCTGCAGTACATACTTATTCTCATTTTGGAATGTCTGGATAATGGATGCTACGATGAAGCGGCTCAGATTGGGCTGCACTCTCTGCCCAGCCTCTCTCAAGGTCAAACCATGGTTGACCACATGGTCCACTACAATTTCATCAGAGATGAATCTTCTTGTGCTTGGTCTTCCTCCACCTCCCCCTTTACCCCCACCTCCACCTCTCTCTGCCAAATTTGCTTCCAATGTTCTGCAAACACAGGAGTACTCACCTTTGACCTTTTTATCCATACCAAAGGTTTGATTGCAATGTAAACATTTACTCAGTTAGTGTTTGCACATGTAAAGAGTGAAAGTGATCAATTGGTAATTGAGCTTAGCTTGTTGAACAGTGCTGCTTTTCACTTGCACACAATATATTTTAGTTGTGAAGGTTGTGCCAAAGGAAGAGAATTGTGTGTTGTGTTTTGCCAAACGTTTGTTATAGAATTGCAATCTGAGTGTAAAGCAAAACATGTGCCAGTAGTATTGCAGATTTGGTGTATGGTACAATCATAACTGCCTGCTTGTCATTTAAGCATTTTAAGCATTTTTTAACACAGGCTTATTAAGACCTAGGTTTGGGTCATTGTGCTTCATGGGCCAGTTTTAGTGTGTAAAGAATTGGGAAAAACTAACGTTCTGAGAATGGAAATTATAGGTTATTTGAAGGTAATTATATGTTTTGAAAACATGTTTCAATAAGTCTTTTAATAACACTGCTAGCTTAGGTTAACTGTTTGAACACATACAGTGGAGCAAAAAAAGTATTTAGTCAGCCACAAATTGTGCAAGTTCTCCCACTTAAAAAGATGAGACAGGCCTGTAATTTTCATCATAGGTACACTTCAACTATGACAGATAAAATGAGGAAGAAAAATCCAGAAAATCACATTGTAGGATTTTTAATGAATTTATTTGCAAATTATGGTGGAAAATAAGTATTTGGTCACCTACAAACAAGCAAGATTTCTGTCTCTCACAGACCTGTAACTTCTTCTTTAAGAGGCTCCTCTGTCCTCCACTCGTTACCTGTATTAATTGCACCTGTTTGAACTTGTTATCAGTATAAAAGACACCTGTCCACAACCTCAAACAGTCACACTCCAAACTCCACTATGGCCAAGACCAAAGAGCTGTCAAAGGACACCAGAAACAAAATTGTAGACCTGCACCAGGCTGGGAAGACTGAATCTGCAATAGGTAAGCAGCTTGGTTTGAAGAAATCAACTGTGGCAGCAATTATTAGGAAATGGAAGACATACAAGACCTCTGATAATTTCCCTCGATCTGGGGTTCCACGCAAGATCTCACCCCGTGGGGTCAAAATGATCACAAGAACGGTGAGCAAAAATCCCAGAACCACACAGGGGGACCTAGTGAATGACCTGCAGAAAGCTGGGACCAAAGTAACAAAGCCTACCATCAGTAACACACTACGCCGCCAGGGACTCAAATCCTGCAGTGCCAGACGTGTCCCCTTGCTTAAGCCAGTACATGTCCAGGCCCGTCTGAAGTTTGCTAGAGAGCATTTGGATGATCCAGAAGAGGATTGGGAGAATGTCATATGGTCAGATGAAACCAAAACATAACTTTTTGGTAAAAACTCAACTCGTCGTGTTTGGAGGACAAAGAAGGCTGAGTTGCATCCAAAGAACACCATACCTACTGTGAAGCATGGGGGTGGAAACATTATGCTTTGGGGATGTTTTTTGCAAAGGGACCAGGACGACTGATCTGTGTAAAGGAAAGAAGGAATGGGGCCATGTATCGTGAGATTTTGAGTGAAAACCTCCTTCCATCAGCAAGGGCATTGAAGATGAAACGTGGCTGGGTCTTTCAGCATGACAATGATCCCAAACACACCGCCCGGGCAACGAAGGAGTGGCTTCGTAAGAAGCTTTTCAAGGTCCTGGAGTGGCCTAGCCAGTCTCCAGATCTCAACCCCATAGAAAATATTTGGTGGGAGTTAAAAGTCTGTGTTGCCCAGCAACAACCCCCAAAACATCACTGCTCTAGAGGAGATCTGCATGGAGGAATGGGCCAAAATACCAGCAACAGTGTGTGAAAACCTTGTGAAGACTTACAGAAAAAGTTTGACCTCTGTCATTGCCAACAAAGGGTGTATAACAAAGTATTGAGATAAACTTTTGTTATTGTCCAAATACTTATTTTCCAAAGTAATTTGCAAATAATTTCATTCAAAATCCTACAATGTGATTTTTTGGATTTTTTTTCTCATTTTGTCTGTCATAGTTGAAGTGTACCTATGATGAATTACAGGCCTCTCTCATCTTTTTAAGTGGGAGAACTTGCACAATTGGTGGCTGACTAAATACTTTTTTTGCCCCACTGTACATTCATTTGCTTAGGCATAAATCATGGAAAAACATTAATTTGTTCTATTTCTTGTGGTTTTCCTGAAAAGTTCTCTGAACATTCTTGACATGACTTTAAATAGAGCCACGAGGAAACCTATAAGAAACATTATGCTGATGTACAGAAATTTCCACCTAAGAAACATGGTTCTCAGAAGTATGTGTGCTACTTGGGTTCCCTGCACCATTCCCAGAATGTTGTGGGAAGGTTTTATGCGAAATGACCATAGGACAACTCACCAGGCTCTAAGAAATATATGGTTTTCAGAACATCAAATCAAATTGTATTTGTCACATACATGTGTTTAGCAGATCTTATTGTGGGTGTAGCAAAATGCTTGGGTTTCTAGCTCCAACAGTGTAGTAATATCTAACAATACACATAATCTAAGGTAAAGGAATGGAATTAAGAATATATAAATACTTGGATGAGCAATTCAGAGCTGCATATACAGTAGAATACGACAGAATACAGTGTATACATATGAGATGAGTAATGCAAAATATGTCTACATTATTGAAGTGACTAGTGTTCCAATTATTAAAGTGGCCAGCGATTTCAAGTCTATGTATAGGGCAGCAGCCTCTAAATCAAATAAAATGTATTTATAAATCCCTTCCTACATCAGCTGATGTCACAAAGTTCTGTACAGAAACCCAGCCGAAAACCCCAAACAGCAAGCAATGCAGGTGTAGAAGCACTGTGGCTAGGAAAAACTCCCTAGAAAGGCCAGAACCTAGGAAGAAACCTAGAGAGGAACCAGGCTATGAGAGAATTAGAGAGAGCATACTTAAAATTCACACAGGACACCGGATAAGACAGGAGAAATTCTCCAGATATAACAAACTGACCCTAGCCCCCCGAAACAAACTATTACAGCATAAATACTGGAGGCTGAGACAGGAGGGGTCGGGAGACACTGCGGCCCCGTCTGACGATACCCCCGGACAGGGCCAACCCCATCCACTTTGCCAAAGCACAGCTCCTACACCACTATAGGGATATCTTCAACCACCAACTTACCATCCTGAGACAAGGCCGAGTATACCCCACGAAAATCTCCCCCACGGCACAACCCGGCACAACCCTCTAATGTGCTAGTGATGGCTATTTAACAATCTGATGGCCTTGAGATTGAAAAACAGCTTCTGTCTCTCGGTCCCAGCTTTGATGCCCCTGTACTGACATCGCATTCTGGGTGATAGTGGGGTGAACAGGAGTGGCTCGAGTTGTTGTCCTTGATGATATTTTTGGCCTTCCTGTGACACACATGATGTGCTAGCTGGGATGTTTGTCCTAGATTGGCACAAGTCTATGTGTATGATCAAGTTTCCTATAGGAAAACCTGAATCAGGGTGCACAGGGGTAACGTATTCATAATCACCTTTATTTCCCAAGCACATTTACCTAACGTAGCAGGCGTAAAAGAAACACCTGAAACTAGATCCCATACATCAGGGATGGGCAACTTTGATGAGAGTGGGAGCCACAAAAAAATCGGAACTAATCATGAGGGGCTGCAGTGGCTTGTGGGTCTGCCTACCCACATCCCTTTCCTGCAATGCTGCACATTTTGCCATGGGGCGTACAGAAAATGTTGTCATTTTAAAGCAAGGGGGATGCTGAATTATTAATTTTAACTCTGCTAATACAGGACTAGAAATGGTCCAGTGCACTACTTCTGTGAATAAATACTCATTCAAAGGTTTTTCTTTATTTTTTACTATTTTATACATTGTACAATAATAGTGAAGATATCAAAACTATTAAATAGCACATATGGATTAATTAAGTACCAAAAAAGTGATAAACAAATCAAAATATTTTATATTTGAGATTCTTCAAATAGCCGCCCTTTGCCTTGATGACAGCTTTGCACACTCTTGGCATTCTCTCAACCAGCTTCACCTGGAATGCTTTTCCAACAGTTTTGAAGGAGTTTCCACATATGCTGAGCATTGTTGTCTGCTTTTCCTTCACTCTGCTGTCCGACTCATCCCAAACCATCTCAATTTGGTTGAGGTTGGGGGATTGTGGAGGCCAGGTCATCTGATGCAGCACTCCATCATTCTCGTTCTTGGTAAAATAACCCCTACACAGCCTGGAGGTGTGTTTTGGGCCATTGTCTTGTTGAAATACAAATGATAGTCCCACTAAGCGCAAACCAGATGGGATGGCATATCGCTGCAGAATGCTGTGGTAGCCATACTGGTTAAGTGTGTGATTTATCTAGAATTCAAGGTAGACAGCTACCCTAACACCATAACACCTCCTCCATGCTTTACGGTGGGAAATACACATGCAGAGATCATCCATTCACCCACACTGCGTCTCACAAAGAAACTGCGGTTGGAACCAAAAATCTCCAATTTGGACTCCAAACCAAAGTACAAATATCCATCGGTCTTATGTCCATTGCTCGTGTTTCTTGGCCCAGGAAGTCTCTTCTTCTTATTGTGTCCTTCAGTAGTGGTTTCATTGCAGCAATTCAACCATGAAGGCCTGATTCACACAGTCACCTCTGAACTAGAGGTCGACCGATTATGAATTATCAAGTGCTAATACCGATACCGATTATTGATACTGATTTTTATTGATTTATTTGTAATAATGACAATTACAACAATACTGAATGAACACTTATATTAACTTAATATAATACATCAATAAAAATCCATTTAGCCTCAAATAAATAATGAAACATGTTCAATTTGGTTTAAATAATGCAAAAACACAGTGTTGGAGAAGTAAAAGTGCAATATGTGCCATGTAAAAAAGCAAACGTTTGAGTTCCTTGCTCAGAACATGAGAACCTATGAAAGTTGATGGTTCCTTTTAACATGAGACTTCAATATTCCGAGGTAAGAGGTTTTAGGTTGTAGTTAATATAGTATTTATAGGACTATTTCTCTCTATAACATTTGTATTTCATTAACCTTTGACTATTGGATGTTCTTATAGGCACTTTAGTATTGCCAGTGTAACCGTATAGCTTCTGTCCCTCTCCTCGCCCCTACCAAAGCTCGAACCAGGAAAAAATCGACAACAGCCACACTCGAAGCAGCTTCACCCATCGCTCCACAAACACCGCGGCCCTTGCAGAGCAAGGGGAATAACTACTCCAAGTCTCAGAGCGAGTGACGTTTGAAACGCTATTAGCGCACACCCCGCTAACTAGCTAGCCATTTCACATCGGTTACACCAGGCATTAGGCTGATAGGCTTGAAGTCATAAACAGCGCTGTGCTAGTGAAGAGCTGCTGGCAAAACGCACGAAAGTGCTGTTTGAATGAATGCTTACGAGCCTGCTGCTAACTAACATCGCTCAGTCAGACTGCTCTATCAAATATCAAATCATAGACTTTAATTATGACATAATAACACACAGTATTTACGAGCCTTTGATCATTAATATGGTCGAATCCGGAAACTATCATTTCAAAAAAACTAAACGTTTATTATTTCAGTGAAATACGGAACCGTTCTGGTATTTTATCTAACGGGTGGCATCCCTAAGTCTAAATATTCTTGTTACATTGTACAACCTTCAATGTTATGTCATAATTATGTAAAATTCTGGCAAATTAGTTCGCAATGAGCCAGTCTGCCCAAACTGTTGCATATACCCTGATTCTGCGTGCAATGAACGCAAGAGAAGTGACACAATTTCACCTGGTTAATATTGCCTGCTAACCTGGATTTCTTTGAGCTAAATATGCAGGTTTAAAAATATATACTTCTGTGTATTGATTTTAAGAAAGGCATTGGTGTTTATGGTTAGGTACAGTCGTTCAACGATTGTGCTTTTTTCGCAAATGCGCTTTTGTTAAATCATCCCCCAGCGTTGCATCATTTATATGCAACGCAGAACACGCTATATAAACTAGTAATATCATCAACCATGTGTAGTTAACTAGTGATTATGATTGATTGATTGATTGTTTTTTAGAAGATAAGTTTAATGCTAGCTAGCAACTTACCTTGGCTTCTACTGCATTCGTGTAACAGGCAGGCTCCTCGTGGAGTGCAGTGAGAGGCAGGTGGTTAGAGCGTTGGACTAGTTAACCGTAAGGTTGCAAGATTAAATCCCAGAGCTGACAAGGTACAAATCTGTCATTCTGCACCTGAACAAGGCAGTTAACCCACCGTTCCTAGGCCGTCATTGAAAAGAAGAATGTGTTCTTTAACTGACTTGCCTAGTTAATTAAAGGTGTAAAAAAAAACGTCCAAAAATACAGATTTCTGATTGTTATGAAAACTTGAAATCGGCCCTAATTAATCGGCCATTCCGATTAATCGGTCAACCTCTACTCTGAACAGTCGATGTTGTGAAGCATCAACTCTGTGAAGCATTTATTTGAGCAGAATTCTCTGAGGCTGGTAACTCTAACGAACTTATCCTCTGCAGCAAAGGTACCTTTTTCTTTCATTCCTGTGGCGGTCCTCATGAGAGCAGTTTCATCATAGAGCTTTGCGACTGCACTTGAAGAAACTTTCAAAGTTAATGAAATTTTGGCTGACCTTCATGTCATTTGAGTTGTTCTTTCCATAATATGGACATGGTCTTTTACCAAATAGGGCTATCTTCTGTATTACCCCCCCGCGCGCATTAAGAAAGAAAGACATTCCACGAATTCACTTTTAACAAGGCACACCTGTTAATTTAAATGCAATCCAGGTGACTACCTCATGAAGCTGGTTGAGAGAATGCCAAGAGTGTGCAAAGCTGTCATCAAGGCAAAGGGTGGCAACTTTGAAGAATCTCAAATATATTTAGATTTGTTTAACACGTTTTTGGTTACTACATGATTCCATTCGTGTTATTTCATAGTTTTAATGTCTTCATTATTATTTTACAATGTAGAAAATAGTAAAAATAAATAAAAACCTGGCGCAGTGGTTAAGGGCGCTGTACTGCAGCGCCAGCTGTGCCATCAGAGTCCTGGGTTCGCGCCCAGGCTCTGTCGTAACCGGCCGCGACCGGGAGGTCCGTGGGGCGACGCACAATTGGCCTAGCGTCGCCCGGGTTAGGGAGGGCTTGGTCGGTAGGGGTGTCCTTGTCTCATCGCGCACCAGCGACTCCTGTGGCGGGCTGGGCGCAGTGTACGCTAGCCAAGGTGGCCAGGTGCACGGTGTTTCCTCCGGCGCATTGGTGCGGCTGACTTCCGGGTTGGATGTGCGCTGTGTTAAAGAAGCAGCGGCTTGGTTGGTTGTGTATCGGAGGACGCATGACTTTCAACCTTCGTCTCTCCCGAGCCCGTACGGGAGTTGTAGCGATGAGACAAGATAGTAGCTACTACACAATTGGATACTACGAAATTGGGGAGAAAAAGGGGTAAAATTCAAACAAAAAAATAAAAAAAAATATAAAAAAAATAAAGAAAAACCCTTGAATGAGTAGGTGTTCTAAAACCTTTGACTGTGCGCGCGCGCGGGCGCGCGTGCGGGCGTGTGTGTGTGAGGCGTCTGTTTAGGTACACACAAGTCCTCAACTGGCATCTTCATTAAATAGTGCCAGCAAAACACCAGTCTCAACGTCAAAAGCGAAAAGGCTACTCAGGGATGCTAGCCTTCTAGGCAGAGTTTCTCTGTCCAGTGTCTGTGTTCTTTTGCCCATCAACATTTTTTATTTTTATTGGCCAGTCTGAGATATGGCTTTTTCATTGCAACTCTGCCTAGGCCAGCATCCCATAGTAGCCTTTTCACTGTTGAGACTGGTGTTTTGCGGGAACTATTTAATGAGTCTGCTTCTCAAACTAGACACTCTAATGTCCTCTTACTCAGTTGTGCACCGGGCCTCCCACTCCTCTTTCTATTCTGGTTAAAGACAGTTTGTGCTGTTCTGTGAAGGGATTAGTACACAGCATTGAATGAGATCTTCAGTTTCTTGGCAATTTCTAATATGGAATAGCCTTCATTTCTCAGAACAAGAATAGACTGATGAGTTTCAGAATAAAGGTCTTTGTTTCTGGGCCTGTAATCAAACCCACAAATGCTGATGCTCCAGATACTCAACTAGTCTAAAGAAGGCCAGTTAATTGCTTCTTTAAATCAGAACAACAGTTTTTAACATAACTGCAAAAGGGTTTTCTAATGATAAATTAGCCTTTAAAAATGATGAACTTGGATTAGCTAACACAACGTGCCATTGAAACACAGGAGTGACGGCTGCTGATATGGGCCTCTGTACACAATTTTTTTTTTTATCAGCCATGTCCAGCTACAATAGTCATTTACAACATTAACAATGTCTACACTGTATATCTGATTAATTTGATGTTATTTAAATGGACAAAAAAATGTGCTTTTCTTTCAAAGACAAGAACATTTCTAAGTGACCCCAAACTTTTGAACGGTAGTGTACATAGAAAATATTTTTCAGGGGGTGTTGCAGCACCCTTAGCATATACTTCTCGCGACTATGCCTCAAGCACATTTTTTAGCTTTTTTTTTCCAAATATCACTACCGTTGTTATCATCATTAACACGGCTCATTGGCAGTAGCGGTAGTGGAAGCTGGTAGGGAGTCACGGGAGGTGGGGAGTCACGATGGAACATTGTACAAATGGAAAGTTTGCCTAAGCTGGGATGTCAGGAATCCAAAAAGGTGAGAGGAGGAGTATGTACACAAACACAGAAGTGAAAGATAAACAGCAAGCTATGAAAGTTAAGGATTTCCACGTTATGGAAACTTATCAGCCCAAGCCTGGAGAGGGCAACTTGGCTGGAAAAGGTTGGACCCAGTTTGGTCAAGGCCCCTTTTTGTGTGTGTGGGCGAGGACCCACCTGAGAGAGACAGAAGGTATTTACACATTCCAAAGTAATATCATGCATACCTTTTAAAAGGTTATGTATTTTGGGAGGGAGTGGCACAGAGACACTCCAAGCTATTATGTGACATTTAGTTTAATGACATACAGGATGCTCCCTCCTCTCCCTGACATGTATTGTAACCCTTTCTGGACAGATCTCCATCCTCACAACATACTTAACAATCATTATGGTTAAATTAGGCCTATTTTACGTGTGTGTGTGTGTGTGTGTGTGTGTGTGTGTGTGTGTGTGTGTGTGTGTGTGTGTGTGTGTGTGTGTGTGTGTGTGTGTGTGTGTGTGTGTGTGTGTGACTGTTTGGGTGCAGGGTGTGACATGAATTCAAAATTCTCCTTGCATTTCTCATGGGTGTACAGGCAGAATTCCCACAAAACACTTTATCTAAATTGCCCAAGTAAGAGCACTGCCTATTATTCTGCCTATCGAGTTAAATGTCTGTGCTGGACTCTCTAATACAGTAACCTAGTCCTAGTGGACAGTGCATGGTGCAGTGGCTAAACGGGTCAGCGCTCTTATAGAGTTGTAAACGTATTTCCAGAATATAGATGGATATACAGTAAGTAACCTGAGAACGCTTGTCCCGCAGTTATGCCAGAGGCCCTCTAGCATTCCAGGCTAATGTACAGTTGAAGTCGGAAGCTTTTCTACAGACAATGGAATTCTCTAGTTGGAACATTATTGAATATTTATGATAAAAACATCTTAAAGATTGATACTATACTTAGTTTGACAAGTTTCTATGACCTGTAATATAACTTTTTTAACTTTTCGTCCGACTTTGGACCTAAATGCGCGTTTGGCTTTCTTTACCAAACGCCCTAACAAAAGAAGCTATTTGGACATAAATTATGGACTTTACGGAACTGAGATTCCGGGGAGTGCATTCTGATGAAGATCATCAAAGATAAGTGAATATTTATAATGCTATTTCTGACTAATGTTGACTGTGCAACATGGCGGATATTTATTTTGTCTGGTTTGGGCTCTGAGCTCCATACCCAGATTATGCTTTTTCCGTAAAGATTTTTTTAAATCTGACACAGCGGTTACATTAAGGAGAAGTGTATCTAAAGTTCCATGCATAACACTTGAATTTTCATCAACATTTATAATGAGTATTTCTGTGAACAGAGAGCGATCTCTGCAAAATCACAGCATGTTTTTGAACTACTGAACATAACACACCAATGTAAAATTAGATTTTTGGATATAAATATGCACTTTATCGAACATGAAGTTCTATGTGTGTCATCTGAGGAAGATCATCAAAGGTTAGTGATTCATTTAATCTCTATTTGTGCTTTTTGTGACTACTCTCTTTGGCTGGAAAAATGGCTGGGTTTTTCTGTGACTTGGTGGTGACCTAACCGAATTGTTTGTGGTGCTTTCGCTGTAAAGCATTTTTGAAATCAGACACTGTGGCTGGATTATCGAGAATTTTATCTTTAAAATGGTGCCTAATACTTGTATGTTTGAGAAATTAGATGTATGAGATTTCTGTTGATTTGTATTTGGTGCCCTGCAATTTCATTGGCTGTTGGCGAGGGGTTCCGCTAGTGGAACGGGGTTCCAGTCCTAGACAGGTTAACTTCTTATGGCTGGGGGCAGTATTGAGTAGCTTGGCTGAATAAGGTGCCCAGAGTAAACTGTGTGCTACTCAGTCCAATTTGCTAATATATTAGTATATTTGGATAGAAAACACTCTGAAGTTTCTAAAACTGTTTGAATGATGTCTGTGAGTATAACAGAACTCACGGCAGGCAAAAACCTGAGAAAAAATCCAACCAGGAAGTGGGAAATCTGAGGTTGGTCGTTTTTCAACTCATTACCTATTGGAGATACAGTGGGATATTGGTCATGTTGCACTTCCTAAGGCTTCCACTAGATGTCAACAGTCTTTAGAACCTAGTTTGATGATTCTACTGTAAATTGGGGGCGAATGAGAGGGGAATGAGTCAGAGGTCTGACAGAATTCTTTGAGCTCATGACGCTCGTTCACGTGAGAGCGAGCTCTGTTCCATCGCAATTCTACAGACAAAGGAATTCTCCGGTTGGAACATTATTGAAGATTTATGTTAAAAACATCTTAAAAGATTGATTCTATACATCGTTTGACATGTTTCTACAGACTGTAACGGACCTTTTTGACATTTCGTCTGCTCCTAGCGAACGCACTTCGTGACCTTGGATTTTTTGTACAAAACGCGCTAACAAAAGAAGCTATTTGGACATAAATAATGGACTTCATCGAACAAATCAAACATTCATTGTGGAACTGAGATTCCTGGGAGTTCATTCTGAAGAAGATCATCAAAGTTAAGTGAATATTTATAATGCTATTTCTGACTAATGTTAACTGCACAATATGGGGGATATCTTTTTGGGTTGTTTGGTCTCTGAGCGCCGTACTCAGATTATGGTTTGTTTTTTCCGTAAAGCTTTTTTGAAATCTGACACAGCGGTTGCATTAAGGAGAAGTGTATCTAAAGTTCCATGCATAACTCTTGTATTTTCATCAACATTTATAATGAGTATTTCTGTAAATTGATGTGGCTCTCTGCAAAATCACCTGATGTTTTTGGAACTACTGAGCAGCTATAGACTACAGCTTTGGACGTGCATTGGGCTGAGAGAGTCATGCTACAGTGAATGCTGGAGTTGACATCACAGCTGATACAGTTTAAGTCTACATACACCTCAGCCAAATATATTTAAACTCAGTTTTTCACAATTCCTGACATTTAATCCTAGTAAAAAATTCCCTGTCTTAGGTAATTTAGAATCACCACTTTATTTTAAGAATGTGAAATGTCAGAATAATAGTAGAGAGAATTATTTATTTCAGCTTTCATTTCTTTGATCACATTCCCAGTGGGTCAGAAGTTTACATACACTCAATTAGTATTTGGTAACATTGTCTATAAATTGTTTCATTTGGGTCAAATGTTTCGGGTAGCCTTCCACAAGCTTCCCACAATAAGTTGGGTGAATTTTGGCCACTTCCTGCTGACAGAGCTCGTGTAACTGAGTCAAGTTTGTAGGCCTCCTTGCTCACACACGCTTTTTCAGTTTTGCCCACTGTAACGATCTGGGTGTAGTGGGTGCGAAATCAGGCACAGGAAGCAGAGAGTTCAGGGTATTGCAATTTAATGCACAAACGGCGCACATAAGCCACCCCCGAAACACAGGGAGCACACAAAACAAATGCCCCAAACACAGGGACTTAAACAGTCCAGCAAAAACCCACGCAATGGGAAAGTTGTAATATGGGATAGTTGTAATCTATAACACACCTCATTTATCCTCCTCAGGACTTTGAAGGGCCCAACACACTGCGGCCCCAGCTTCCGGCAGGGCAAGCGGAGGGGTAGGTTTCGGGTCGAGAGCCAGACCCTGTCCCCCGGTATGAACACTGGGACCTCACTGCAGTGGCGGTCAGCACTCCTCTTCTGCTGTCCACCGGCTTGTTTGAGGGATTCCTGGACGGCTCTCCAGGTCTCCTTGGAGCACTGCACCCACTCCTACACTGCAGGAGCCTCGGTCTGACTCGGATGCCATGGTGCCAGGACCGGCTGGTAGCCCAACACACACTGGAATGGTGATAGATTCATAGAGGAGTGACGGAGTGAGTTCTGGGCCAACTCCGCCCATGGGACGTACCTAGACCACTCCCTGGGCCGGTCCTGGCAATACGACCACAGAAACCTACCCACCTCCTGGTTCACTCTCTCCACCTGCACATTACTCTCAGGGTGTTAATCGGAGGTCAGGCTGACCAAGACCCCCAGACACTCCATGAACGCCCTCCATACCCGGGACGTGAACTGGGGACCCCGATCAGAGACGATGTCCTCCGGCACTCCGTAGTGCCAGAAGACGTGGGTAAATAGCGCCTCCGCAGTCAGTAGGGCTGTAGGGAGACCGAGCAACGGGAGGAGACAGCAGGACTTATAAAACCGATCCACAACAACCAGGACCGTAGTGTTCCCCTGAGACGGGGGAAGATCAGTCAGGAAATCCACTGACAAGTGAGACCACGGCCGTTGTGGAACAGGGAGGGGCTATAACTTCCCTCTAGGAAGGTGCCTAGGAGCCTTACTCTGGGCGCACACTGAACAGGAAGAGACATAGAACCTAACGTACCTAGCCAAGGTGGACCACCAATACTTCCCCCTGAGACCCCGCACTGTCCTCGCCACACCAGGATGACCCGAAGAGGATAGTGTGTGAGCCCACCAAATCAGTTGATCATGAACACCAAGCGACACGTACTTGCGACCAGTCGGACACTGAGGAGGCACAGGTTCCACCCGTAACGCCCGCTCGATGTCCGAGTCCACATCCCATACCACTGGTGCCACCTGCCGATCCTTCGTGTCATGGAGACGGGACAGCACGTCGGCCTTCGTGTTAAGGGAGCCTGGTCTATAAGACAGGAAGAACCTGAATCGGGTGAAGAACATGGCCCACCTTGCCTGACGCGGAATCAGTCTCCTAGCTGCCCGGATATACTCCAGATTCTGGTGGTCGGTCCAGATGAGAAAAGGGTGCCTAGCCCCCTCAAGCCAGTGTCTCCACACCCTCAGGGCCTTTACCACCGCTAACAACTCCCGGTCCCCCACATCATAGTTACGCTCCACCGGACTGAGCTTCCTCGAAAAGAAAGCGCAGGGGTGGAGTTTCGATGGCGTACCCGAGCGCTGTGATAGCACGGCACCCACCCCAGCCTCGGATGCATCCACCTCCACTATGAATGCTAAAGAGGGGTCCGGGTGCGCCAACACGGGGGCATCTGTGAACAGCGCCTTTAACCTATTGAAGGCTCTGTCAGCCTCTGCCGACCACCGCAACCGCACCAGCACCCCCTTCAGCAGTGAGGTAATGGGGGCCGCTACCTGGCAAAAACCCCGGATAAACCTCCGGTAGTAATTTGCAAACTCTAAGAACCGCTGCACCTCCTTCACCGTGGTTGGAGTCGGCCAATTAACCTCTTGAAACTCTAGGGGCAGCATTTAATTTTTGGATGAAAAACGTTCCCGTTTTAAACAAGATATTTTGTCACGAAAAGATGCTTGACTATGCATATAATTGACAGCTTTGGAAAGAAAACACTCTGACGTTTCCAAAACTGCAAAGATATTATCTGTGAGTGCCACAGAACTGATGCTACAGGCGAAACCAAGATGAAACTTCAAACAGGAAGTGAGCGAAATTTTTGAGGCGCTGTTTTCCATTGTCTCCTTATATGGCTGTGAATGCGCAAGGAATGAGCCTACACTTTCTGTCGTTTCCCCAAGGTGTTTGCAGCATTGTGACGTATTTGTAGGCATATCATTGGAAGATTGACTATAAGAGACCACATTTACCAGGTGTCCGCCTGGTGTCCTGCGTCGAAATTGGTGCATAATCTCCAGCTGCAAGTATTCTTCCATGTGATTCAGAGAAGAAACCAGACTTCCACGAACGATATATCATCGAAGAGAGATGTGAAAAACACCTTGAGGATTGATTCTAAACAACGTTTGCCATGTTTCAGTCGATATTATGGAGTTAATTTGGAAAAAAGTTTGGCGTTTTGATGACTGAATTTTCGGGTTTTTTTGGTAGCCAAACGCGATGAACAAAACGGAGCGATTTCTCCTACACAAGGAAACTTTTTGGAAAAACGAAACATTTGCTATCTAACTGAGAGTCTCCTCATTGAAAACATCCGAAGTTCTTCAAAGGTAAATTATTTTATTTGAATTATTTTCTTGTTTTTGTGAAAATGTTGCCCTCTGAATGCTACGCTAAATGCTACGCTAGCTATCAATACTCTTACACAAATGCTTGTTTTGCTATGGTTGAAAAGCATATTTTGAAAATCTGAGATTACAGTGTTGTTAACAAAAGGCTAAGCTTGAGAGCTAGCATATTTATTTCATTTCATTTGCGATTTTCATGAATAGTTAACGTTGCGTTATGGTAATGGGCTTGAGGCTGTATTTACGATCCCGGATGGCTAGTATCAAGAGTGAAGCACGGCCTTAACGCGGTCACACTCCATCACCACCCCCGAGGTGGAAATGCGATAACCCAGGAAGGAGACGGCTCATTTGGAGAACACACACTTCTCAGCCTTGACATATAGGTCATGCTCCAGCAGTCTACCAAGCACCCTGCGCGCCATAGACACACACATGCGCGGTGCGGGTGGCGGAATAGATCAGAATATCATCGATATAGACCCCCACGCCCTCCCTGAGAATCTCGTCTACAAAGGTTTGAAAGACGGCAGGAGCATTCTTTAACCCATTCGGCATGACGAGGTACTCATAATGACCCGATGTGGTACTGAACGCGGTTTTCCACTTGTCTCCATCCCGAATACGCACCAGATTATAAGCGCTCCTGAGGTCCAGTTTTGTGAAAAACCGTGCTCCGTGAAATGATTCCACCGCCGTAGCGATGAGAGGTAGCGGGTAACTAAACCCCGCTTTGATGGCATTTAGACCTCTATAATCAATGCACGGACGCAAACCTCCCTCATTTTTCTTCACAAAAAATAAACTTGAGGAGACGGGTGAAATGGAGGGCCGAATGTACCCTTGTCCCAGAGATTCCGTGACGTATGTCTCCATAGCCAACGTCTCCTCCTGGGACAATGGGTACACGTGACTCTTGGGAAGCACAGCGTTTACCTGGAGATTTGTCGCACAATCCCCCTGTCGATGAGGTGGTAATTTAGTCGCCCTCTTCTTACAGAAAGCGATAGCCAAATCGGCATATTCAGGGGGAATGCGCACAGTGGAAACTTGGTCTGGACTCTCCACCGATGTGGCACCGATGGAAACTCCCATGCACCTCCCTGAATACTCCTCTGACCACCCCTGGAGAACCTCCTGTCTCCACGAAATCCTAGGATTGTGACTAGCCAGCCAGGGAAGCCCCAGTACCACTGGAAACGCAGGTGAATTGATAAGGAAGAGACTAATCCGCTCCTTATGATTCCCCTGCGTTACCATGTCCAGTGGAATCGTGGCCTCCCTGACAAACCCTGACCATAATGGCCGGCTATCTAGGGAGTGCACGGGGAAGGGGGGAACCGTGGCCTCCCTAACAAACCCTGACCATAATGGCCGGCTATCTAGGGAGTGCACTAGCGGAATACCCATTTTGATGGCGAGTCCGCGATCCATAAAGTTCCCAGCCGTGCCTGAATCGACTAGGGCCTTATGCTGGAAAGAGGGAGGAAAGTCAATAAACAAAATAAATACAAACATGTGACCAACAGGGGGTTCTGGGTGAGTTTGGTGCTGACCCCCCTGGGGTGACTGAGAAGTGTTCCGCCTCCCCTCTCGACTCCCAGACGGGCTCCCCCACCACCGGTCGGCCGTGTGTCCTCTCCGACCACAGCTGGTGCAGGAGGAGCCTCCTCCGGTATCCCTCGGAACGGCCCCCCCCTAACTCCATAGGAATGGGAGCGGGAGTGCTTTGTGGTGGAACAGACAGGACCCTCTCCGAAAGCCCGCGGGCAGCCAGCAGATTGTCCAGCCGGATAGACATGTCTATTAGTTCGTCAAGGGAGAGAGCGGCGTCCCGACACGCTAGCTCCCTGCGGACGTCCTCCCGGAGACTACACCGGTAGTGGTCTATCAGGGCCTTGTTGTTCCACCCAGCCCCAGTGGCCAAGGTCCGGAACTCTAACGTGAAATCCTGGGCCATTCCAGACCGCGTTGGCCCACTCCAGAGCATGACCCGTCAGGCAGGAGACGAGGACACTCACACTCTCCTCCCCCGAGGGAGTTGGTATCACGGCCGCCAGGTACAGCTCGAGTTGGAGAAGGTGGATTCGTCGGAGGAAACAGAGTTGAAGAGAGGAGACCACTCCTCTCCCATTGGTCCATTCTCTCCATCATCTGATCCATTGCCAATCCTATTCGATGGAGGACGGTGGTATGATGGAGGACCCATTCCTCCATCGATGGAAGGGGTTTAGCAGGTGCTCTGCTTACTCCATTACAAGGTGCGGGATTCTGTAACGATCTGTGTATAGTGGGTGCAAAGTCAGGCACAGGAAGCAGAGAGTTCAGGGTAGTGCTATTTAATGCACAAACGGGGCGCATAAGCCACCCCACGAAACACAGGGAGCACACAAAACAAATGCCCCAAACACGGGGACTTAAACAGTCCAGCAAAAACCCACGAAATGGGAAACACGTTAAACTCAAACGTGCACACTAATTACACAAACAATCCCGCAAAAGAGCAGGCGGGCCTGCTAGTTACCATAGCCCGACTAATCAGCCTAAACACAAAACAGGTGAAACCAATAAACAGAAAGGGGGAAAAGGATCAGTGGAAGCTAGTAGGCCGGTGACGATGACCGCCGAGCGCCACCCGAACAGGAAGGGGAGCCACCTTCGGTAGTAGTCGTGACACCCACATATTTTCTATAGGATTGAGGTCAGGGATATGTGATGACCACTCAAATACCTTGACTTTGCTGTCCTTGAGCCATTTTGCCACAACTTTGGAAGTATGCTTGAGGTCATTGTCCATTTGGAAGACCCATTTGCGACCAAGCTTTAACTAGTATGTTGGGCCGGGGTACAACTTGGACTAGATTATTTTTGATTACCGCGCACTACCAAGGTATTTACAGGCCAAGCGATGGGACAGGAGTCTATTTTTCCAAACTGCTGAGCATGCGATGCATGCGATGCCGTAGGCAGGCACAGGTAACTGGTTCGCCACACCCTGACTCTAGTACCCTCTGTGTCTGTGTCTCAGGCTCTCACACCCAAGGTACGACCCACCCAAGACGACCCATTAGATGGCCCATTAGAAGTCAGAGGAACTGTGGCTGGGCAGAGTAAATGACTTCAGACCCCTTTTAACTCTGGTGGTTCCCTGTGTTCAGTTCAAACTAAGTCAGTGTTTTCCAACTCTGGTCCTCAAGTATTCCCAACAGTACACATTTTCATTGTAGCCCCAGATAACACACCTGACAAGATGAATCAAGTGCGCTTTTCTGGGGCTACATTAGAAATGTGTACTGTTGGGGGACCTGAGGACTGGAGTTGGGAAACATTGATTTAACTCATGCTGCTTTGGGGGTGTTTAGCCAATAATACATGCTGAGTACATTCTGAGATTCGGATGGGGAAATTAGTGATTTAATGTGAACGATAATCTTTCTTCTCCTCTTCCATCACCTTCCAAGCTCATTTCAATTAAAATTGTCATGGTGGCTCGCATTACCAATTCATTATACATACATGACATAGCCTATGTATAAACTATAACACTACAAACAGACAGAAGCTTTGTATTACCTCCTGGCTGCGAAATCACCTGGAGGAATTCTGCTACGAGACCGTTTTAAGATGAAGGCTGAATCTGGTGTTGACTGTTGAGCTGGCTATCTCTGCCACCTGAAGCTATTTAATAAACCATATCATGTAGACAGGGGATCAGTGGAACAGGCCATAATTGAGGAGGGACCCAGTAATAAATGACTCAGATTGCCATTCACCTCCATTGTTCTCCATTTTGTTTTCCATTTCATTTGGAGCAGTCAGGTGTGAAGGATTGGAGCAGGCCAGGGAGAGACCTTGGGTATTGTGTAAGTGTCATATGTGTGGCAAGGGGGGCAGCTTTGCTTGTTATTGTCTCTCCGTCACAACTAGTGAGGCTTATGGGTTCGGTTCCTGGACCATGTGACCAGGCTCCATGGTGACATGTGGTCATCTGCTTCCTTCTCTAAATAAATAATGATCTGACCGTTGCCGCAGCAGAACAGAGCAGAAGAGGTTGGAGCAGAGAGAACTGTGACAGAGAACTGTGCAGAGCAGCATGTGTGTGTGTGTTTGTGCGTGTGGGCACAGACTGCTGACCAGGCAGCCTGCCAGAACTTGGGCCCACACAGACATGCAGTCAGCACAATGCCATCACCTAGCACGGCTAATAGGATTGCTCCGAACCATGGGTCAGAGGGTATAGATTCACCACTTGTAATGGCACTGCCTCTTTTCAGTGGCTTGTGGCTCAATGTATAACCTGACACCATTTTTGACACGACATCCGTGTGGAAAGTTACAAGATTATGAAACTGTAGCAGAATGTTTGAATATTGCAAATAAGCTCCTTTTAATGTGATATCAGGTGAAAGTATTATTCTTTACATATGATTACGTTTGACCAGGGCATTACATTTTCAAAAGGGGAAAACATTGTTGTAAGATATGTAAATGGCCTTTATCAAAAACAGAACTCACAACCTCGCTCACACACAATCACATACATACTACATACTCACTCACAGCCTACCATACAGTACTCATGATCTTAATTCAAACATCTACTTACACACACAGTACACAGGCCAGGCCCCCTTTGATTCTGAGCCCCATAAGGTCAGTGTTCACAGAGCTTTAAAGCTTTAGTGTCAGTATCCTCTTAAGGCTGGGGATGGACAGTGAAATGGATCAAATAAGTAACCAGAGTGAAGTGGAGCACATACCAGACACTTTCCAGTAGAGTGGTCGCAGTGTTCAGGCTTTCCTCAGGGGCAGCAGGCTGCAGTAGTAGGGGAACTTATATTGTCAGGCTAGGGTCAAAGAGAAGGTCCACGGTCCTGTAACAAGGTTAGAGAAGGAGCTGGTTAGAGTTAGAGATCAGGTTGTTTATATAGCTTGTTTTTGCGGAGAAGTAATAATAATAATATTACGTGGTTTTTAAATAGCACTTTTCAAGGACCCAAAGTCACTTAGAGGAGTCATTTGTTTATAAGACATTCAATTGTATGCTGTTGATCCATAATATCAAATGGCTTGTCTGTCAATTGTTATCGGTCAGCCCCAAACCATTGATTGTCAATAATATTATCCCCATAATGTCCTTGACCACAAAAACAGAATGTTTCACTACAGGAAAAGTACTACAA
Source organism: Oncorhynchus clarkii lewisi (assembly GCF_045791955.1). Lineage (NCBI taxonomy): Eukaryota > Metazoa > Chordata > Actinopteri > Salmoniformes > Salmonidae > Oncorhynchus > Oncorhynchus clarkii. The sequence continues at coordinate 23,452,704 of NC_092167.1, read as the reverse complement.
GTGTAGTGCTAACACCTGTTTCGCATTTCAGAATCAAGATGCTGTAAGTTGGGCAGCATGCCATCATTTTTACATGGTAGGCTAAATGGGGAAGTTGTTCCCCATCTAAATGATCAAATGGGATATCTGTTTTACTAAGTCTGCTACAACAGCCCTGCGGCTTGTTCTGTCCCTTCCTAGAGCGTTTATGTAAAACACACAAGCTCTGTCCCCAATGGCACCCTCTTCCCTAGTGCACTATGTAAGGAATATGGTGCCATTTGGGACGCAAACAGAGTAAGAGGACAGGCTCGTTCCAGACAAGCTGGGGCAAAACACTGGTGTTTATAGTTAGGGTGAGATGCCAGAATAAATTAAGGGAATTGGTGGAAGTTTAGCAGGCTTGGCAGCAACATGAAAATGTTCCTTCTTGCAGTTGGGACGTACATGTGACCCCCGCGGTTCTATCCGAGGTACCCAGGCATCCCAGAAGGCTTTGAGGTACAATTAAGTGTTTATTTTCTGTTCTGCTCGATTCCAGACAAGGAGCAGATTTGGGTAACATGGGATATACAGTACAGTGCATTCTGAAAATATTCAGACCCCTTGTCATGTACTGTCATGTTGTGTCTTGTCTCTGTCCTTTCCCTTCACCCTGTCTCCCTCTGCTGGTCGTTGTTAGGTTACCTTTTCTCCCCCGCTTTCCCCCAGCTGTTCCTTGTCTCCTCTAACTACCCATTCACCCCGTTTCCCACCTGTTCCCTTTTTCCCTCTGATTAGGTCCCTATATCTCTCTCTGTTTCTGTTCCTGTCCTTGTCGGATTCTTGTTTGTTGTGTTTCATGCCTGAGCCAGACTATCGTCATGTTTGCTGTAACCTTGTCCTGTCCTGTCGGAATCTGCCGGTCTATCTGAGCCTACCTATGTTTGGTTATTAAAGAAGCTCTGTTTAAGTTAGTTCGCTTTTGGGTCCTCATTCACTCACCATAACAGAAGAATCCGACCAAGAATGGACCCAGCGACTTCGGATCCTCTCCACTCAGCCGTCGGGATCCAGGGAGCGATGCTAGGCAGACACGAGCAGGAAGTGTCTGCTGCTCGACATGCCGTTGAGACCCTGGCCACCCAAGTCTCCAACCTCACAGAACAGGTTCACCATCTCCGCCTCGATCCACCGGCCACTTCCAGGGCTTTCGAATCTCCGGAGCCCAGAATCAATAACCCGCCGTGTTACTCTGGGGAGCCCACTGAATGCCGCTCGTTCCTCACCCAGTGTGATATTGTGTTTTCTCTCCAGCCCAACACTTACTCCAGGAGCACTGCTCGTGTCGCCTACGTCATATCTCTCCTTATTGGACGGGCTCGTGAGTGGGGCACGGCAATCTGGGAGGCAAGGGCTGAGTGTACTAACCAGTATCAAGACTTTAAGGAGGAGATGATACGGGTTTTTGATCGATCTGTTTTTGGGGAGGAGGCTTCCAGGGCCCTGTCTTCCCTATGTCAAGGCAATCGATCCATAACAGACTACTCTATTGAGTTTCGCACTCTTGCTGTCTCCAGTGGCTGGAACGAGCCGGCCTTGCTCGCTCGTCTTCTGGAGGGTTTCCGCGCAGAGGTAAAGGATGAGATTCTCTCCCGGGAGGTTCCTTCCAGCGTGGATTCCTTGATTGAACTCGCTATTCGCATTGAGCGACGGGTTGATCTTCGTCACCGAGCTCGTGGAAAGGAGCTCGCGCTCTCCGTCGCCTCCCTCTCCGCATCACTACCATCTTCCTCTGCCGGCTCGGGTGCTGAGCCCATGCAGCTGGGAGGTATCCGCATCTCGACTAAGGAGAGGGAACGGAGAATCACCAACCGCCTCTGTCTCTATTGCGGTTCCGCTGGTCATTTTGTCACTTCATGTCCAGTAAAAGGCCAGAGCTCGTCAGTAAGCGGAGGGCTACTGGTGAGCGCTACTACTCCTGTCTCTCCTTCAAGATCCTGCACTACCTTGTCGGTCCATCTACGCTGGACCGGTTCGTCAGCTTCCTGCAGTGCCTTAATAGACTCTGGGGCGGAGGGCTGTTTTATGGACGAGACCTGGGCTCGGGAACATGACATTCCTCTCAGACAGTTAAAGGAGCCCACGGCCTTGTTCGCTCTGGATGGTAGTCCTCTCCCCAGGATTCAGCGTGAGACGCTACCTTTAACCCTCACTGTTTCTGGTAATCATAGTGAAACCATTTCTTTTTTAATTTTTCGTTCACCTTTTACACCTGTTGTTTTGGGCCATCCCTGGCTAGTTTGTCATAATCCTTCCATTAATTGGTCTAGTAATTCTATCCTCTCCTGGAACGTCTCTTGTCATGTGAAATGTTTAATGTCTGCTATCCCTCCTGTTTCCTCTGTCTCTTCTTCACAGGAGGAGCCTGGTGATTTGACAGGGGTGCCGGAGGAATATCATGATCTGCGCACGGTGTTCAGTCGGTCCAGGGCCACCTCTCTTCCTCCACACCGGTCGTATGATTGTAGTATTGATCTCCTTCCGGGAACCACCCCCCCCCCGGGGTAGACTATACTCTCTGTCGGCTCCCGAACGTAAGGCTCTCGAAGATTATTTGTCTGTAGCTCTTGACGCCGGTACCATAGTCCCCTCCTCCTCTCCCGCCGGAGCGGGGTTTTTTTTTGTCAAGAAGAAGGACGGGTCTCTGCGCCCCTGCATAGATTATCGAGGGCTGAATGACATAACAGTGAAGAATCGTTATCCGCTTCCTCTTATGTCTTCAGCCTTCGAGATCCTGCAGGGAGCCAGGTTTTTCACTAAGTTGGACCTTCGTAACGCTTACCATCTCGTGCGCATCAGGGAGGGGGACGAGTGGAAGACGGCGTTTAACACTCCGTTAGGGCACTTTGAATACCGGGTTCTTCCTTTCGGCCTCGCTAACGCTCCAGCTGTCTTTCAGGCATTAGTCAATGATGTCCTGAGAGACATGCTGAACATCTTTGTTTTCGTTTACCTTGACGATATCCTGATTTTTTCACCGTCACTCCAGATTCATGTTCAGCACGTTCGACGTGTCCTCCAGCGCCTTTTAGAGAATTGTCTTTTTGTGAAGGCTGAGAAGTGCACTTTTCATGCCTCCTCCGTCACATTTCTCGGTTCTGTTATTTCCGCTGAAGGCATTAAGATGGATCCCGCTAAGGTCCAAGCTGTCATTGATTGGCCCGTCCCTAAGTCACGCGTCGAGCTGCAGCGCTTTCTCGGCTTCGCGAACTTCTATCGTCGTTTCATCCGTAATTTCGGTCAGGTGGCAGCTCCTCTCACAGCCCTTACTTCTGTCAAGACGTGCTTTAAGTGGTCCGTTTCCGCCCAGGGAGCTTTTGATCTCCTCAAGAATCGTTTTACATCCGCTCCTATCCTTGTTACACCTGACGTCTCTAGACAGTTCGTTGTCGAGGTTGACGCGTCAGAGGTGGGCGTGGGAGCCATCCTTTCTCAGCGCTCCCTCTCTGACGACAAGGTCCACCCATGCGCGTATTTTTCTCATCGCCTGTCGCCGTCGGAACGTAACTATGATGTGGGTAACCGCGAACTGCTCGCCATCCGGTTAGCCCTAGGCGAATGGCGACAGTGGTTGGAGGGGGCGACCGTTCCTTTTGTCGTTTGGACTGACCATAGGAACCTTGAGTACATCCGTTCTGCCAAACGACTTAATGCGCGTCAGGCGCGTTGGGCGCTGTTTTTCGCTCGTTTCGAGTTCGTGATTTCTTATCGTCCGGGCTCTAAGAACACCAAGCCTGATGCTTTGTCTCGTCTCTTCAGTTCTTCAGTAGCCTCCACTGACCCCGAGGGGATTCTCCCTGAGGGGCGTGTTGTCGGGTTGACTGTCTGGGGAATTGAGAGGCAGGTAAAACAAGCGCTCACTCACACTCCGTCGCCGCGCGCTTGTCCTAGGAACCTTCTTTTCGTTCCCGTTCCTACTCGTCTGGCCGTTCTTCAGTGGGCTCACTCTGCCAAGTTAGCCGGCCACCCTGGCGTTCGGGGTACGCTTGCTTCCATTCGCCAGCGTTTTTGGTGGCCCACCCGGGAGCATGACACGCGTCGTTTCGTGGCTGCTTGTTCGGTCTGCGCGCAGACTAAGTCCGGTAACTCTCCTCCTGCCGGCCGTCTCAGGCCGCTTCCTATTCCCTCTCGACCGTGGTCTCACATCGCCTTAGATTTTGTCACCGGACTGCCTTCGTCAGCGGGGAAGACTGTTATTCTTACGGTTGTCGATAGGTTCTCTAAGGCGGCTCATTTCATTCCCCTTGCTAAGCTTCCTTCTGCTAAAGAGACGGCACAAATCATCATCGAGAATGTTTTCAGAGTTCATGGCCTTCCGTCAGACGTCGTTTCGGACAGAGGTCCGCAATTCACGTCTCAATTTTGGAGGGAGTTTTGCCGTTTGATTGGGGCTTCCGTCAGTCTCTCTTCCGGCTTTCACCCCCAGTCTAACGGTCAAGCAGAACGGGCCAATCAGACTATTGGTCGCATCTTACGCAGTCTTTCTTTTCGTAACCCTGCGTCTTGGTCAGAACAGCTCCCCTGGGCAGAATACGCCCACAACTCGCTTCCTTCGTCTGCGACCGGGCTATCTCCTTTTCAGAGTAGCCTCGGGTACCAGCCTCCGCTGTTCTCATCTCAGTTCGCCGAGTCCAGCGTCCCCTCCGCTCAGGCTTTTGTCCAACGTTGCGAGCGCACCTGGAAGAGGGTCAGGTCTGCACTTTGCCGTTATAGGACGCAGACTGTGAGGGCTGCTAATAAGCGTAGAACTAAGAGTCCTAGATATTGTCGCGGTCAGAGAGTTTGGCTCTCCACTCAGAACCTTCCCCTTAAGACGGCTTCTCGCAAGTTGACCCCGCGGTTCATTGGTCCGTTCCGTATTTCTCGGGTCATTAATCCTGTCGCAGTTCGACTTCTTCTTCCGCGATACCTTCGTCGCGTCCACCCGGTCTTCCATGTCTCCTGCATCAAGCCCGTCCTTCGCGCCCCCGCTCGTCTTACCCCCCCCCCCCCCCATCCTTGTCGAGGGCGCACCCTTCTACTGGGTCCGTAGAATTTTGGACATGCGTCCTCGGGGCCGTGGTCACCAGTACCTCGTAGATTGGGAGGGGTACGGTCCTGAGGAGAGGAGTTGGGTTCCCTCTCGGGACGTGCTGGACCGTGCGCTGATCGAGGATTTCCTCCGTTGCCGCCAGGTTTCCTCCTCGAGTGCGCCAGGAGGCGCTCGGTGAGTGGGGGGGTACTGTCATGTACTGTCATGTTGTGTCTTGTCTCTGTCCTTTCCCTTCACCCTGTCTCCCTCTGCTGGTCGTTGTTAGGTTACCTTTTCTCCCCCGCTTTCCCCCAGCTGTTCCTTGTCTCCTCTAACTACCCATTCACCCCGTTTCCCACCTGTTCCCTTTTTCCCTCTGATTAGGTCCCTATATCTCTCTCTGTTTCTGTTCCTGTCCTTGTCGGATTCTTGTTTGTTGTGTTTCATGCCTGAGCCAGACTATCGTCATGTTTGCTGTAACCTTGTCCTGTCCTGTCGGAATCTGCCGGTCTATCTGAGCCTACCTATGTTTGGTTATTAAAGAAGCTCTGTTTAAGTTAGTTCGCTTTTGGGTCCTCATTCACTCACCATAACACCCCTTAACTTTTTCCACATTTTGTTTCATTACAAACCTTATTCAAAATGTATTAAATTCATCCATCTACACAAAATACCCCATAATGAAAAAGCAAAAACAGGTTTAGAATTTTTTGCAAATGTAATAAAATTACACAATTAAATATCACATTTACATAGGTATCAGACCATTTACACAGTACTTTGTTGAATCACCTTTGGCAGTGATTACAGCCTCGATTCTTCTTGGATATGACTCTACAAGCTTGGCACAACTGTATTTGGGGAGTTTCTCCCATTCCACTCTGCAGATCTTCTCAAGCTCTGTCAAGTTGGATGGGGAACGCCGCTGCACAGCTATTTTCAAGTCTCTCCAGAGATGTTCGATCGGGTTAAAGTCTGGGCTCTAGCTGGGCCACTCAAGGACATTCAGAGACTTGTCCCGAAGCCACTCCTGCGTTGTCTTGGCTGTCTGCTTAAGGTCATTGTCCTGTTGGAAGGTGAACTGTCGCCCCAGTCTGAGGTCCTGAGCGCTCTGGAGTACCTTGCTCTGTTCGTCTTTGCCTCGATCCTGAATAGTCTCCCAGTCCTTTCCGCTGAAAAACATCCCCACAGCATGCTTCACCATAAGGATGGTGCCACGTTTCCTGCAGACGTGGTGCTTGGCATTCAGGCCAAAGAGTTCTATCTTGGTTTCATCAGACCAGAGAATCTTGTTTCTCATGGTCTGAGAGTCATTTAGGTGCCTTTTGGCAAACTCCAAGTGGGCTGTCATGTGCCTTTTACTGAGGAGTGGCTTCCATCTGGCCAGTCTACCATAAAGGCCTGATTGGTGGAGTGCTGCAAAGATGGTTGTCCTTCTGGGAGGTTCTCCCATCTTCTCAGAGGAATTCTAGAGCTCTGTCAGAGTGACCCCGATGGGGTTTTTAGTCACCTCCCCGAATAAAGCTCTTCTCCCCTGACTGTTCAGTTTGGCCGGGCGGCCAACTCTATGAACAATCTTCGTGGTTCCAAATGTCTTCCATTTAAGAATGAGTGAGGCCACTTTGTTCTTGGGGACCTTCAATGCTAAATAAATGTTTTAGTAACATTCCCCAGATCTGTGCTTCAACACAATCCTGTCTCGGCGCTCTACAGACAATTCCTTTGACATCATGGATTGGTTTTTGCTCTGACATGCACTGTTAACTGTGGGACTTAATATAGACAGGTGTATGCCTTTCCAAAACATGTCCAATCAATTGAATTTACAACAGGTGGACTCCAATCAAATTGTAGAAACATCTCAAGGATGATCAGTGTTGAAAGGATGCACCTGAGCTCAATTTTGAGTCTCATAGCAAAGGATCTAAATACTTATGTAAATAAGGTAGTTTGGTTTTCAAATTTTAATAGATTTCCTAAAATGTCTAAAAACCTGTTTTTGCTTTGTCATTATGGGGTATTGTGTGTAGATTGCTGAGAATTGTTTTATATTTAATCCATTTCAGAACAAGGCTATAATGTAACAAAATGTGGGAAAAGTCAAAGGGTTCCAAATTGGACAGCAATCTTTAACTTCTTGATGCACCCATCCTGTTAGCGGGATCATTTACGTCAACATCAGCTGGAATGCAGCGCGCCAAATTCAAATTGAATTACTAAAAATATTTAATTTTCATGAAATCACAAGTGCAATATAGCAAAACACAGCTTAGCTTGTTGTTAATCCACCTGGCGTGTCAGATTTCAAAAAGCTTTTTGGCGAAAGCTATCCAAGCGTTTATGTAAGAACATCCCTCTCAGTAGACAAAATATTACAAACAAATAGATTGGTCACGAAAGTCAGAAAAGCAATAAATGAAATCACTTACCTTTGATGATCTTTTGTTGTTTGCACTCAGGAGACTCCCAGTTTCTCAATAAATGTTCATTTTGTTCCATAAAGATTATTATCCAAAATACCTCCATTTGTTTGGCGCGTTATGTTCAGAAATCCACAGGCTCAAGCGGTCACGAGATCGCATACAAAAATTCCAAATAGTATCCGTAATGTTCACAGAAACATGTCAAACATTTTTCATAATCAATCCTCAGGTTGTTTTTTCAATATATAATCGATAATATATCAACCGGGACTTTAGCTTCTTCAATAGGAGAGAGAGAGACAATGGCTGCCACCCTACTGTTGCGCAAGCAAAACTCCGGGGACACCCAGCTATACACTGACGCAATGTTATCTTTCTTGCTCATTTTTCAAAATAAAGGCCTGAAACTATGTCTAAAGACTGTGCACAACATAGGGAAGCCATAGGAAAAGGAATCTGGTTGATATCCCTTTAAATGGAGGGAAGGCATTCAATGGAACATGGAGCTTTCAAAATAGAGGCCACTTCCTGGTTTAATTTTCTCACACACAATATTTTGACAGTTTTGGAAACTTTAGAGTGTTTTCTATCCTAATCTGACAATTATATGCATATTCTAGATTCTGGGCCTGAGAAATAGGCAGTTACATTTGGGTACGTTTTTCATCCAAAAATCAAAATACTGCCCCCTACTCTGCCATTCACGGTTTATTCACTGTCCTATCTAATCCATGTTAAGTGGGACAACTGTTTAGATATGCTAAACTGAACTGATATACAGTATACAGTAATATGTACCTAATGGAAAGTTAAGGACATAAAGAACAGTGAGTTCAAGCTTGAGTTGTGTTGAGGCCAGAGGGAATGCTACGGTGCAGTATAACCAATGCAAACCCCAAACTAATCTTCTAAGAAGAGTATATAACACGTTTAGATTCTTGTTTGAATACATCTAGACTTGTTTGTGACTTATTTACTGTCATCCAGATTTGAAAATATTGAACTTTTTATTAAATTCTTCTTAAATGCGCTTTAAAGTTTTAATATGATATCTTCCAAATGAAAGACCACACTGACAGGCGTACATGACAACATATTATGACCAGTCTGATAATAAAACTTAACCGGTTTACAGGTACAAACCGCACATCAGGTAGCACAGCAGAGGCACATTGTCCATGCGACCCTCTCATAGTGCCAACTGCCAACACTAGAATAGATAGTCTCCTCTGTATGAAAATTCATTTACACAGGGATTGGCAGGAGTGTTTCCTGAGTTGGGATAAATGTGATGCTGATGATGTTTGAGTGGAGACAGTAGTGTATAGGAGCTAATGAACAGTTACAGTTATGCAAGATTAGAGATATGCTGCTGCCAGATTATCAGAGTTGATTTGACATGGATTATGTAACCCAGGCCAGGTCCAAGGTCCAGACTATAATCCACACAGGGACTTGGAGTACACACACGAACATGAGCCAAACCTCACCCCCCAGGGCAGAGGCAGAGAGAGGGATAGAGATGGATACAAATTATAGGAGAGAGAGAGACAGAGAAAAGGGACAGAGAGGGATATAGAGTATGCAGGGATCTCCAACCCTGTTCCTGGAGAGCTACCGTCCTGTTGGTTTTCGCTCCAACCATAATCTAGCTGGTTGATAAACTGAATCAGGTTAGTTACAACTGGGGTTGGAATGAAACATACAGGCGTGTGGCTCTCCAGAAACAGGGTTGGAGAGCCCTGGAGTATAGGAAAGAGAAAGAGAGAGAGCGAGCGAGAGGGGGAGAGAGAGACAGACTTCTGCACATAATCATTGCTATAATGAGAGGATAGTGGCATGTTAACTATATAGCAACATACACATCTCCCTTACTTCAGCTAACCCCATGCAGGAACATAACATGCCTGAGGTATTCCCAGCAGGCATTGGCATGGACAGCCCCAGCAGAACCAACCAAGCTGAATGGATTTCAATCAGCCACCAAAATGATGTGGCTACCCAGCTCGGGCTGCATAGGTCTGGGCTAAATATAACACTGCCGATCCTACAGCTTTGATGTGGTCAACGCTCTCTGGTTTTATGTATCCCAAAACACAACCCATCAAATTATAGATCAGATGTAGAACCTTCAGCCCTAGAGCCTTATCAAACAATTTCAGCTCTGTAACATAGTTTTCCTAAAGCTGTCATAGTTAATTAGAGCCAACAGAAAATATCAGGAGGTATCTCAGGCATGTAAAGGATGGTGGCAGTGGTGGTAGTGATGCTGCAGGAGGAGTGTGGAGGATTGTGGACAGGACAGCTCAGAACTCGCTTCCTGCCCGCCAGCAGGCCATCTCTCTCTCTCTCTCTCTCTCTCTCTCTCTCTCTCTCTCTCTCTCTCTCTCTCTCTCTCTCTCTCTCTCTCTCTCTCTCTCTCTCTCTCTCTCTTTGGCAGCAGCAGATCAAGGGATCCATGTACATAAATAATGGTGACTGATGATGATTTCCCATGAGTGCAATAGTCATAGCCACATCAGTCACATAGCACATGGTCACATGCAGGTTCAGGCTGGCCTAAACAGTTGCATTGTAACATGCCTCTCTGATGGTGTGGTGAACACACGCCTGCATGCCTTTCTGAAGAAGAGATTCATACCCCCAGGCTACAATACATGATGCTGCACTCTTAGAAAAAAGGGTTCCAAAAGGGTTAATTGTGGAGGGATAAGTTTCTAACAATAACCGTCTTGATCTGAAGAACCCCTTTTGGAAGACAACGGTTATTTGTAAGGCAAAGGGTTCTACCTTGAACCTTTAACATCCTAATAACAATTGTTGGAAGAAAGTGTTCTTTGATAATTCTTTGGAAGGCAAAAATATTATTTGGAAGGCAAAAATTATTCTTTGGAAGGCAGGAACGGTTCTTCATAGAACCATATATCATTATTTCCCAGTATGCTCTATTGCAGGGTGATTTTCAGAATTGTTTGTTTTAATATCTGTGTTTTTACATGTACATTGATTGATTAATTGTATGCTACACAAAGATACATAGCATAACTGTTTCTAAACTAATCCAATCTGTTTCTAGTTCTTGCACCCATTACTGAGATAGTTGTTTCAGTTTAGATGACTGAGGTAGTCTCAATAATCAATCTTCACAACCTGGCAGTTGTTCTGAATGCAGGTTGGGGGGGTGATTAAAAATGTCACTTGTTGGTTATCCCAACTTTGGCTGGATTCCAGTAGGAGCTAAACCTCACTTTGCAAGCCAACATAATGTGACTTGCCGACCAGATGTGGCATGGAAAGCAGGAGTTTCCTAACACCACTGTGGTAGAGTGTAACTAGGCCCTAAAGAAAGGCCTTATGATATGTATTGTCATAAATCATTTCATTTTAAAGGCTAAAAAGGCTGTTGAAACTGTTCATAGAGGCTTCTAAGAAGAACCCTCCAAAGATAGTGGTTCTAGGCTGAACCCTTCATAGAGGATTCTAGGTACAACCATATACATGGGTTTCTATAAATAACCATATATAAAGGGTTCCCTAAAGTGCATTCGGAAAGTATTCAGACCCCTTTACTTTTTCAACATTTTGTTACATTACAGCCTTATCCGAAAATGGATTCAATAGTTGTTTTTCCTCGTCAATCAACACAAGATACCCCATAATGACAAGGCAAAAACAGTTTTTTAGAAAATGTAGCAAATGCATAAAATATAAACAACTGAAATACCTTATTTATACAATTATTCAGACCCTTTGCTATGAGACTTGAGCCCAGGTGCATCCTGTTTCCATTGATCATCCTTGAGATGTTTCAACAACTTGGAGTCCACATGTGGTAAATTAAATTGAATGGACATGATCTGGAAAGGCACACACCTGTCTACATAAGGTCCCACAGTTGACAGTGCATGTCAGAGCATAAACCATATCATGAGGTCGAAGATATTGTCCGTAGAGCTCCGAGACAGGATTGTGCCGAAGCACAGATCTGGGGAAAGGTACCAAAAAATGTATGCTGCAATGAAGCTCCCCAAGAAAACAGTGGCCTCCATCATTGTTAAATGTAAGAAGTTTGGAACTACCGAGAAGGGCTTCGGTCAGGGAGGTGCCCCAGAACCCGATGGTCACTCTGACAGAGCTCCAGAGTTCCTCTGTGGAGATGGGAGAAACTTCAAGAAGGACAACCATCTCTGCAGCACTCCACCAATCAGGCCATTATGGTAAGCTGGCCAGATGGAAGCCACTCCTCAGTAAAAGGCACATGACAGCCCACTTTGAGTTTGCTAAAAGGCACCCAAAGGACTCTCAGACCATGAGAAACCGATTATCTGGTCTGGTGAAACCAAGATATAACTTTTTGAACTCTTTCCTCAATGCCAAGGAAACCTGGCACCCATCGCTATGGTGAAGCATGGTGGCGGCAGCATCCTGCTGTGGGGATGTTTTGTCAGCGGCAGGGACTGAATTCTTATGTAATCGTGATATTTCCATTTCAGTTTTCTTTATACATTTACAACAGAAAAATCTAAAAAACTGTTTTTGCTTTGTCATTATGGGGTATTTAGATTGATAGTTTAGATTGATGAGGAATAAAAAAATGTATCCATCTTAGAAAAAGGCTGTAACTTCACAAAATGTGGAAAAAGTCAAGGTGTCTGAATAGTTTCCAAATGCACATTATGTATATAGGTCTACTTAGCACCTTTTTCTCCAGGAGTGTGTTGACAGATTCACTCTACAAGTCTCATAGGGAATATCTTATATAGGCTGCCACAGTAAGTTGGGGTAAATGCATTTCCCATAACACTTAAATATGAAGCATCGAGAGTTTGCATGTGAAGGTTCTCACCTTGCAAGGTGCTGCAGTGTCGAAGACGTTACATCTGCATAAAAGAAAACTGTGTGTCCTATATGAAGTGAGAAATATTGTGAGAAAAATATCAGGAGGTAAAAACGATGTATTCATTCTATCAAAGTTAAAGCCCATAGCATAGTTGCGTCCTATGTAGTACAATATCCTTTTATTCTTTCCACTTATTCATATGCATGAAGGCCTCCTTCCATGTGTGTCAACTTGAGAGAATAATACCTCTGGGTGTCATTATACTCCAGGTGCACGTTTTGATTTTTGGCCTTACACGACACGGCTGATTCAAATAAACAACTCATTATCAAGCTTTGATTACAGTATTTGAATCAGCTATGTAGTGTTGGGGGGGACTAAACGTGCACAGAGGCGGTGCAATCAATTTAGCAAGATTGAAGTGAGAATTTGATTTTGCATTCTTCAAAGACAGGAAATATTGTAAATGGCTGCAAAAGACAGATCCTCAGGTGGGCCGGGCATACATGTTGCTATGAAAGGACACCCTATTTTTGTGAAGGGCCCATAGTGCTCATAGGACAGGGCCCAATGAGGCTCTAGTTAATAGTAGTGCACTATATAGGAAATAGGGTGCCATTTTGGATGCACATCACACATTTACATAACTCTGGAGCTGTATAGGAAAATTAGGTTCCAGAGAAGTCTCTAATGTTATAAGCATTATTTCCCTCTTCAGTGTACACAAGGGTTATCACCAGAGCAGAGGAGATAAAGGACACGTTACAAACATGAGTCAAGGTCAAGTCAGACTGGATGGAAAAAGTACACAGCTTTCGCCTTTTGAACACCCACTCACCATGCGTTTTTTTTCCTTAGGCTAAACTGGATAAAGTCAGTCCTGTGTTATTATTGAGCCAACTCAGCCAAGGTCGATTCAGACTCAAGTGTTTAGGATGGAAAAAGCACACAGCTTTTTCCTTTCGAACACCCACTCACCGTGTGTTTTTTTCCCTTAGCCTAAACTGGATAATATTGAGAACAGGACATCTTAAAAAGGCTCATTGATACTGAAACACAAAGATACCATCTTGCCTATGCCGCTCTGTCATTGCTCACGGCGCCTATGCAATCAAATTCAATCAATCAAATTTATTTTATATAGCCCTTCGTACATCAGCTGATATCTCAAAGTGCTGTACAGAAACCCAGCCACAGCAAGCAATGCAGGTGAAGAAGCACGGTGGCTAGGAAAAACTCCCTAGAAAGGCCAAAACCTAGGAAGAAACCTAGAGAGGAACCAGGCTATGTGGGGTGGCGCCAACCCAGACAGGATGACCACATCAGTGACTCAACCCACTCAGGTGACGCACCCCCTCCAGGGACGGCATGAGAGAGCCCCAGTAAAGCCAGTGACTCAGCCCCTGTAATAGGGTTAGAGGCAGAGAATCCCAGTGGAAAGAGGGGAACCGGCCAGGCAGAGACAGCAAGGGTGGTTCGTTGCTCCAGAGCCTTTCCGTTCACCCTCCCACTCCTGGGCCAGACTACACTCAATCATATGACCCACTGAAGAGATGAGTCTTCAGTAGAGACTTAAAGGTTGAGACCGAGTTTGCGTCTCTGACATGGGTAGGCAGACCCTATCATAGCTCATCCATATATTAATATTTATATATTCTTTACTTAGATTTGTGTGTATTAGGGAAGTTATCGTGGAGTTGTTAGATTACTTGTTAGATATTGCTGCACTAGCGGAACTAGAAGCACAAGCATTTCGCTACACTCGCAATAACATCTGCTAACCATGTGAATTGACCAATAAAATTAGATTTGATTTGATTTAAAGATAAATTGTGCATGACGAATGCACCAAGGCTTTCCTCCTATTCCATAATGGAAATGATAGATATAAAACAACGTATCTATCTTTCCTTAATCCCTCCATCCTCATGCAGAGAGAGCCTAATCACTATTCATTCCTAGTAATCACCTCCCTTTGACCCCAACCACAGCCTATGGCCAGCCACAAGATACATTAATAAAACATGAACTCTTTGTAATAGGCCCTGCATATCATAGACCTGGTTTCCTCTTTGCTTTATGGGAAAAATATGAATCATGGGTTGCTATGGCATGTCAGGATGTGGGGTCAAATGGGGCTCTAATATATTCATAATGACACAGAACTATGGAGGAAGAGGGCTCCCAAGTGGCACATCGGTCTAAGGCACTGCATCTCAGTGCTAGAGGCGTCACTGCAGACCCTGGTTTGATCATGGGCTGTATCACAACCGGCCGTGATCGGGAGCCCCATAGGTCGGCGCACAATTGACACAGTGTGGTCTGGGTTCGGGAAGGTTTTGGCCGGGTCAGGCCGTCATTGTAAATAAGAATTTGTTCTTAACTGACTTGCCTAGTTAAATAAAGGTTAAATAAAAAAATAAAAAATAAAAAGAGGATTCCTATTACATTGGTAACCCATTCATATGGTTTGGATGGAGCAAGGATTGGAGACAGGGATGGGCAAAAATGTCAAAATAGACTTACATAAAACTATTACAAAACAACATAACTATCAATGCACCAAAATAAAAAGAAATATATTTTAGTAAAATACATATATGTTGTATTTTAAAATACATTTTCAAGTAGCCGGCTGAACAGCAACAACATTCTCAGTAACAGTTTACATTCACTTTTTTATGACTGTGATATGTTATTGTTTATATATCTTAGTTGAATACACTGACTGTATGTCATTCTGGACAAGAGTGTCCACTAAATGACCAAAATGTACAAATACACAGTATATATGACAATTAAGATACCTAAATTAACTGCAAAACACACTGGGTATTATTATTGGCCTTGTTTCGGGGGCGGAACCTTCAGAATAATACTCAGCATGCTTTGCAATTGTTCATTTTTACATATACATTTATATTTAGTTCCATTTAGCAGACGCTCTCATCACACCATAGTGTCAGACTTCTGACGTCAATGCAGGGTGAAAGGGAGCCACAAAATCTGAACTGCTATAAAACAAATTGGTATAGAAAAGTATTTTGTATTTTGAAAATACAAATTAGTTCTTGAAAGTATGTTGTTACAAAATACATTGGAGTGTAGTTAAGCCATTAGCAGCTAAATTATCCTTATAATTTGTGTGAAATTTTTTAAATAATTGATTTATGGACATGGTGTATTGGAAGCAATTATTGGTAACACGAAGATTGCAATTATTCCATTCACTATAATAAGGGACCCTGTTTTGTGCTGACAATGCCTGTAGTACAGCCACAAAATAATAAACCCCACCAACAGTGCATTCAGAAAGTATTCAGACCCCATCACCTTTTCCACATTTTGTTAGGTTACAGCCTTATTCTAAAATGGATTCAATTGTTTTTCCCCCTCATCAATCAATACACACAATAACCCATAATGACAAAGCAAAAACTGTTTTTTAGACATTTTTGTTAATATAAAAAAACAAAAAAAACAAAGAGCACATAAGTATTTAGACCCTTTACACAGTACTGTCTTGAAGCACCTTTGGTAGCAATTAAAGCCTCAATTCTTCTTGGGTATGACACTACAAGGTTGGCACACCTGGATTTGGGGAGTTTCTCCCATTCTTCTCTGCAGATCCTCTCAAACTCTGTCAGGTTGGATGGGGAGTGTCGTTGCACAGTTATTTTCAGGTCTCTCCAGAGATATTCGATTGGGTTCAAGACGTGATGCTTAGCATTCAGGCCAAAGTGTTCAATCTTGGTTTCATCAGACCAGAGAATATTGTTGCTCACTGTCTGAGAGTCCTTTAGGTGCCTTTTGGCAAACTCCAAGCGGGCTGTCATGTGCCTTTTACTGAGGAGTCGCTTCTGTCTGGCCACTCTATCACAAAGGCCTCATTGGTGGAGTGCTGCAGAGATGGTTGTCATTCTGGAAGGTTACCCATCTCCACAGAGAAACTCTGGAGCTCTGTCAGAGTGACCATCAGGTTCTTGGTCACCTCCCTGACCAAGGCCCTTTTCCCCCGATTGCTCAGTTTGGAGTCTTGGTGGTTCCAAACTTCATCCACTTAAGAATGATGGAGGCCACTGTGTTCTTAGGGATATTCAATGCTGCGGTACACTTCCCCAGATCTATGCCTTGACACAATCCTTTCTCTGAGCTCTACGGACAATTCCATCGACCTCATGTCTTGGTTTTTGCACTGACATGCACTTCTTCTTCTTCCATGGTATAATGCAATTCGTAACAATTAGATGTCCATTTGAGAGGGTGGATATTAAGGAGCACAAAAAGAAAACCAGTTGGGTAAAAATAAATAAAATATAATTCAAACTACCCAAAAAATTATTAACTAAACAAAATCAACCTAATTTTCTTTAAAAATGTCATTCTAATCAGGTCCCAACACAGTCTCAGAAGCCTCCTGTGAGGGTGGGACATTTTCTAATGACAATAGTCCTTGCACTGCTTCTGCCGTCTGCCTTCTGAAGTCTTGGAGCCCCAAAAACGTATTGGCTGCAGATATAATGATATCCAGCTTCTTGCACTTCTTAGACACTTGTTATGTGCAATTAATCTCTGTCGCTATAAATGCCACAAATCCACCTTCTTCACAATGTGTATCCAGATCACTCGATTGACTTAAAACACTAGCAACTGGTTGCAATGCATCCACCGCCAACACTGTTGCCTCTTGCCCCTTTGACTCTCTTCACCGCCTCCACATAGGAGATCGGCTGCGGAGCCCTGATTCTTGACACCTCGACCTCCTTCACCCTAACAGGGCACTCAAGGAAGTTCAGAGCATGATCCCACCACAGTTGCAACATTTTCCATTCACAGATTCTTCAATATCATACTTCTTCCGTCTGCAAACATTTGACATGTGACCATATCCTTTACAATTCCCACACTACAATGGTTTGGACACAAATGCTCTCACCACATACCTCACATATCCAAGCTTCACATATTCAGGTAGCCTCCTCAAACAACAATGTCGACCGGGTTTTCTCCTTCCTTCCATTTACCATACGGGTCAGGTTGACGCGCACTGACAACTCCTGGGATTTTCTGACTATGATCTACATTCAACGAGACTCCAGCAATATCTCCTTTGGCAGGTGTCCTGCTCCAAAGATCAATACACTTTACTTCTGACATGGACAATTTTGCCAGATTGAGTGCATGCTTCTTCTGTTGCATGCATCAGCACAATTAAAACGTCTTTGGGACTGGGGGGCAGTATTGAGTAGCTTGGATAAAAAGGTGCCCAGAGTAAACTGCCTGCTACTCAGGTCCAAAAGCTAGAATATGCATATAATTAGTAGATTTGGATAGAAAACACGCTGAAGTTTCTAAAACTGTTTGAATGATGTCTGTGAGTATAACAGAATTCATATGGCAGGTAAAAACCTGAGAAAAAAATCCAACTAGGAAGTGGAAAATCTGAGGTTTGTAATTTTTCAAGTCATTGCCTATCGAATATATAGTGTCTATGGGGTCATATTGCACTTCCTAAGGCTTCCACTAGATGTCAACAGTCTTTGGAACCTTGTTTGAGGCTTCTACTATGAAGGGGTAGAGAAAGAGAGTTCTTTCAATCAGGTGTCTGCCATGAGCTGATCATGGGCGCTCCCGTGAGAGTGACTTGCGTTCCATTGCATTTCTAAAGGACAAAGGAATTCTCCAGTTGGAACATTATTGAAGATTTATGTTAAAAACATCCTAAAGATTGATTCTATACATCGTTTGACATGTTTCTATGACCTGTAACGGAACTTTTTGACTTTTCGTCTGGACCTAGTGCGCCTCATGAATTTGGATTACTGGGCTAAACGCACAAACAAAAAGGAGGTATTTGGACATAAATGAGGGACATTATCGAACAAAACAAACATTTATTGTGGAAATGGGATTCCTGGGAGTGCATTCTGATGAAGATCATCAAAGGTAAGGGAATATTTATAATGCTATTTCTGACTTCTGTTGACTCCACAACATGGCGGGCTTGTTTTTGTGTCTGAGTGCTGTACTCAGATTATTGCATGGTGTGCTTTCTCCGTAAAGTGTTTTTTTAAATCTGACACAGCGGTTGCATTAAGGAGAAGGGGATCTAAAATTCCATGCAAAATCACCAGATGTTTTGAAACTGCTGAACATAATGTGCCAATGTAAACTGAGATTTTTGGATATAAATATGAACTTTATCAAACAAAACTTACATGTATTGTGTAACATGAAGTCCTATGAGTGTCATCTGGTGAAGATCATCAAAGGTTAGTGATTAATTCTATCTCAATTTCTGCTATTTGTGACTCCTCTCTTTGGCTGTGTTTTTCTGTGACTAGGTGCTGACCTAACATAATCGTTTGGTGTGCTTTCGTCGTAAAGCATTTTTGAAATCGGACACTGTGGCTGGATTACAACAAGTGGATTTTTTAAATGGTGTAAAATACTTGTATGTTTGAGGAATTTTAATTATTGGATTTCTGTTGTTTTGAATTTGGCGCCCTGCATAACCCAGAGAGGTTTTAACCAAAACAGGTCAGATTCTAGTCACCTTGATTGAATCCAACTTTCCCACTGCTTTCTTCACAGTCTTCGATATTACAAATGGATATCCCAAATTAATCTCCTTGTCCAAAAAAACACAGTCCAATAAGAAATGCATTGTTGGACCCGTACTTGTCTTCTACTACAAATTTTGCTCATTTTGTTCCATTCTTTGATTTCAGTATTTTCCATTCATTATCACACACTTCACTTGCCACACTTTCAGATTCAAGCACAGCCGCCATTTCCTCCTTGTCCACCGGCCTCTGACATGCACTGTCAACTGTGGGACCTTATATAGACAGGTGTGTGCCTTTCTAAATCATGTCCAATCAATTGCATTTACCACAGGTTGATTCCAATCAAGTTGTAGAAACAGCTCAAGGATAATCAAAGGAAACAGGATGTACCTGAGCTCAATTTCGAGTCTCATTGCAAAGGGTCTGTATACTTAGGTAAATATGATATTTCTGTTTTTATTTGTAATACATTTGATACAATCTCTAAAAAACTGTTTTTGCTTTGTCATTATGGGGTATTGTGTGTAGATGGATGAGGGAAAATTTTATTTAATCCATTTTAGAATAAGGCTGTAATGTAACATAATGTTGAAAAAGTAAAGGGGTCGAAATATTTTCAGAATGCACGGTCTTTCTTCAATTCCTCTTCTAAACATTTTATTTTAAACCTAGCCCTAACCTAACCCCTAACCTTAACCACACTGCTAAACTTATGCCTAAGCATAAACTTAAATTAAGATCAAAAAGCACATTTCAGTTTTCAATCGTTTATATGATACAGCCAACTTTGTGGCTGTGGTAACTAGTGACAAACCCAGTGGTCATTTTGCAAGTCAGAAACCTGGAGTGTATTCATTCCACCGAATCTGTTGCAAAACGTTTCTTAAACAGAAGCAAAGGGAACAAAACGGGGCGGGAGCTACCTGAATTTTGTTCAATAAAACTCTTATTTTGCTGTTAGCCGTTTGTTTTTAAAATTGTATAACTGGCTTAATTTTGCTGGACCCCAGGAAGAGTATCTGCCGGCTTGTCAAGAACTAATGGGGATCCTTAATTAATAAATACAAATACAAATGTGGTTCTCAAATGTGACTGTGCTAGCAAAACAGTCCTGTAGTTTAGCATCTGCTTCATCTGACCACTTTTTTTTATAGACCGAGTCACTGGTGCTTCCTGCTTTAATTTTAACTTGTAAGCAGGAGGATATAATTATGGTCAGATTTTCCAAATGGAGGGCGAGGGAGAGCTTTGTACGCATCTCTGATTGTGGGGTATAGGTGATCTAGAAAATGTTTTCCTCTGGTTGTGCATTTAACATGTTGATAGAAATTTGGTAAAACTGATTTACGTTTCCCTGCATTAAAGTCCCCGGCCACTAGGAGCGCCACTTCTGGGTGAGCGGTTTCCTGTTTGCTTATTTCCTTATACAGCTGACTCAGTGTGGTCTTAGTGCCAGCGTCCATCAGTGGTGGTAAATAAACAGCCATGATAAAAATAGATGAAAAAATTATTGGCCCATAGTGTGGTCTACAGCTTATCATGAGATACTCTACTTCAGGCGAGCAAAATCTAGAGACATCCTTAGATTTTGTGCACCAGCTGTTGTTTACAAATATACACAGACCCCCCCCCATCCGTCCGTCCGTCCGTCCGTCTTATGCAGCATATATCCTACTAGCTGAATGTTTTCCATGTCGTCATTCAGCCACGATTCGGTGAAACATAAGATATTACACTTTTTGATGTCCCGTTGGAAGGACATTCGTGATCGTACCTTGTCTAATTTATTGTCCAATGATTGTACGTTGGCAAGTAATATTGATGGTAAGGGCAGATTTCTCACTCGCTGTCGACGGATCCTTACGAGGCACCCCGCCCTGTGTCCTCTATATCTACGTCTCTTTCTCTTGCCAATGACGGGGATTTCAGCCTTGTCGGGTGTCTGAAGTACATCCTGTGCGTCCTGCTTGTTGAATAAAAAATCTTAATCTAATCCGATGTACAAAATATGTACAAAATAAGAAGCCACTGCTCCAAAACCGCTGTAAAAAAGCCAGACTACGGTTTGTAACTGCACATAGGGACAAAGATTGTACTTTTTGGAGAAATGTCCTCTGGTCTGATGAAACAAGAATAAAACTGTTTGGCCATAATAACCATCATTATGTTTGGAGTAAAAAGGGGGAGGCTTGCAAGCCAAAGAACACCATCCCAACAGTCACGCACGGGGGTGGCAGCATCATATTGTGGGGGTGCTTTGCTGCAGGAGGGACTGGTGCACTTCACAAAATAGATGGCATAATGAGAGAGGAAAATTATGGGGATATATTGAAGCAACATCTCAAGACATCAGTCAGGAAGATAAAGCTTGGTCGCAAATGGGTCTTCCAAATGGACAATGACCTCTAGCATACTTCCAAAGTTTTGGCAAAATGGCTTAAGGACAACAAAGTCAAGGGAAAAAGCGTGTGCGAGCAAGGAAGCCTTTACAAACCTGACTTAGTTACACCCGCTATGTCAGGAGAAATGGGCCAAAATTCACCCAACTTATTGTGTGAAGCTTGTGGAAGGCTACCCAAAACATTTGATTTAAGTTTTAACAAGTTTTAACAATTTAAAGGCAATGCTGCCAAATTCTAATTGAGTGCATGTCAACTTCTGACCAACTAGGAATGTGATGAAAGAAATTAAAAGCTCAAATAAATAATTCTCTCTACTATTATTCTTACATTTCACATGCTTAAAATAAAGTGGTGATCCTAACTGACCTAAGACAGGGACTTTTTACCAGGATTAAATGTCAGGAATTGTCCAAAACTGAGTTTAAATATATTTGGCTAAGGTGTATGTAAACTTCCGACTTCAACTGTATGTGCAGATGAGGTTGTGCAAGTAGAAATACTATTGTGCAAAAGAGCAGAAAAACAAAAACAAATATGGGGATGAGGTAGGTAGTTGGTTGGATGGGCTATTTACAGATGGGCTGTGTACAGCTGCAGCGATCTATAAGCTGCTCAGACAGCTGATGCTTAAAAAGTTAGTGATGGAGATATACAGTAAGTCTCCAACTTCAGTGATTTCCCAATTCGTTCCAGTCATTGGCAGCAGAGAACTGGAAGGAAAGGTGGCCACCCTTTGAATGACGATTACCATAAGGAATTATTTCAAAATAAAAAATAAAAATAAAAAATGTACTAAAAGATCAGTGCGAAGGCCAAATGACAGCATTATCTTTTAGAGGCTATTTGTTAAGCCTGTTTTTATAAACTCAAAGCTCCATTGTTTGCTCGTTTTAACTACTCCTATAGAAATGGTAGTCTGTCATGTACTCAGCAGGAAGGTCTGATTTCATTACTATTAAAACAAGACCCAGATGGCAAATATAAAGATCCAGTGTGTCTATCTAAAAAACCGAAGGCCTCTTACACTTCAATGCTGTGATGCAAACATACTAGCAAAACACATAGCACTCAGAATTAAAAAGCTTTACCAAGTATTGTTTATCCTGATCAGAAAGGTTTTTTACATGGACGATACATTGAAGATAATATACGACAACTACTAGAAATAATAGAACAAAATGAAACATCTAAGAAGCCAGGCCTGGTATTTATTGCGCATTTTTTAAAAGGATGAAGTAAAACTTGATTTTATTTTTTAATTCCTGGATATTTTCCATTTTGGTGATTCTCTTATAAAATGGGTAAAAATAATGTATATCAACCCCAGGTGTAAAATAGTAAATAGCGGCTACTTCTCAGAAAGAAGTTTTGAATTGTCAAGAGGAGTTAAACAAGGGTGTCCGCTATCACCATATCTATTCGTTATGGCCATTGAAATGCTAGCTATTAAAATCAGATCAAATAACAATAACAAGATTAAAAATCCAATGCTTAAAAAAAAGGTGTTCATGTACGCCGATGACTCAAGTTTTATATTAAGTCAGCAAGCCATATCCCTGCAATTTCTCATTGAAGATCTAGATAACTTTCCTTGACTCTTATATTACATATTGTATCTTTAAAAAAATACAACTTTTACATTAATCTGCAGTTTACCTATCAAATGGGCAGACGGGGAAGTAGACATACTTGGTATTCATATCACAAAATATATATATGAGCTCTCAAAAGTACATTTCAAAAGAAAACTTGTAAAATAAAAAAATAAAAAATAAAATCATATGAGGACATTTTGTTTTATTATCTGGGATGCTAAACCAGACAATATAAGTTCCTATCTATACTGTATAAAACATATGAACAAGGTGGGTTTAGATTATTAACTATAAAAGCACTAAACCTCTCTCTAAAATCTTTACTTATCCAAAAGTTTAGCTTGAACCCTAAATGGTTCTCAAGTAGATTACTAATAAAAGCTCATTGATTGTTTAAAAATTCCCTTTTTGCCTTTGTGCAGATTGCCATGTCTAATTTTTGATTAACTGAAAATGAAACTTTTTTCAAAGTATTTCTTTTTCAAACAATAATTGCAAAGCTGGCTACAATTTCAATTTCATCCCTCTGAAAAGATAGAACAAATATTATAACAAACATTATGGCTGAACTCAAATGTGCTGGTTGATAAAATACCTGTATTTAAGGACATTTTTTGAAAAGGGTATTTGTTTTTAAAGGATATTGTAAATTGGAATGGTAGAGTTATGTCTTTCATAGAGATATCAGAATTGTATTGAAGGTCTGCTCATTCCAAGATTACACCAATTCATTACAGCATTACTGCAAAAACATAGGAGGCAGGAGGCAGTGGGGGGAGGTAGGGAACTGGTCTGTCTGCTAAAGGATCAAAACTGGTGGAGGAATGAAAATAGCATAAATAGGAAAGTATACCAGTCTCATTTGAGGACCAGGATGTTGACAGCTGTGCCATACAGATAGCAAAATAGTTGGGAAGAGATTTTTAATGTACCGATTCCATGGTACATGGTGTATGAGTTGATATATAAAATAACGCAAGATTCAAGACTTTGTGCTTTTCAGCTAAAATGATTGTACAGAATTATTGCCACCAACAAAATGTTGAATATTTGAGGCATACAATCAGCGCAGCTCTGCAGATTTTGTTGTGAGGATAAAGATTCTATAGACCATTTGTTGGTATTGCCCTCAGGTAGCCTGTTTCTGGTCTCAGGGTCAGGAATGGCTGAAAATGCATAACATTGATCTAAAAATAACCCTAGAAATAGTAATGATGGGAGATCTGAAGAGACCGGGTCAGTCAATTACTAATAAATCAAATCAAATTTTATTTGTCACATATGTCACGGTCGTCCTCCTCTTCATCTGAAGAGGAGAGGCGAGAAGGATCGGAGGACCAAAATGCGGCGTGATATGTGTTCATGTTGAATGTTTAATTAAAGAAAGAACTGAACACTGAAACACTATACAAAAACAGTAAACAAAATAACAACCGTGAAGCTAATGCTAGCTGCGCTGAAACAAGCCATCAACATAGACAATCACCCACAAACAAACAGTGCAACCCAGGCTACCTAAGTATGATTCTCAATCAGAGACAACTAATGACACCTGCCTCTGATTGAGAACCATACTAGGCCGAAACATAGAAATGCCCCAAAACATAGAAAAACAAACATAGACTGCCCACCCAACTCACGCCCTGACCATACTAAATAAATACAAAACAAAGGAAATAAAGGTCAGAACGTGACAACATACACATGGTTAGCAGATATTAATGCGAGTGTAGCGAAATGCTTGTGCTTCTAGTTCTGACAATGCAGTAATAACCAACGAGTAATCTAATCTAATAATTCCACAACTAGTACCTTATACACACAAGTGTAAAGGGGTCAAGTATATGTACAGAAAGATATATGAATGAGTGATGGTACAGAACGGCATAGGCAAGATGGTATAGAGTACAGTATATAAATATGAAATGAGTAATGTAGGGTATATAAACATAAAGTGGCATAGTTTAAAGTGGCTAGTGATACATGTATTACATAAAGATGGCAAGATGCAGTAGATGCAGCAAGATGCAGCAGTTTAAATGAGTACAGTATATACATATACATATGAGATGAGTAATGTAGGGTATGTAAACATTATATTAAGTGGCATTGTTTAAAGTGGCTAGTGATTTTTACATCAATTTCCAACAATTCCCTTATTAAAGTGGCTGGAGATGAGTCAGTATGTTGGCAGCAGCCACTCAATGTTAGTGATGGCTGTTTAACAGTCTGATGACCTTGAGATAGAAGCTGTTTTTCAGTCTCTCTGTCCCTGCTTTGATGCACCTGTACTGACCTCGCCTTCTGGATGATAACGGGGTGAACAGGCAATGGCTCGGGTGGTTGTTGTCCTTGATGATCTTTATGGACTTCCTGTGACATCGGGTGGTGTAGGTGTCCTGGAGGGCAGGTAGTTTGCCCCTGGTGATGCGTTGTGCAGACCTCACTACCCTCTGGAGAGCCTTACGGTTGTGGGCAGAGCAGTTGCCGTACCAGGCAGTGATACAGCCCGACAGGATGCTCTCGATTGTGCATCTGTAGAAGTTTGTGAGTGCTTTTGGTGACAAGCCGAATTTCTTCAGCCTCCTGAGGTTGAAGAGGCGCTGCTGCGCCTTCTTCACAACGCTGTCTGTGTGGGTGGACCAATTCAGTTTGTCCGTGATGTGTACGCCGACGAACTTAAAACTTTACACCTTCTCCACCACTATACCGTCGATGTGGATAGGGGGGTGCTCCCTCTGCTGTTTTCTGAAGTCCACAATCATCTCCTTTGTTTTGTTGACGTTGAGTGTGAGGTTATTTTTCTGACACCATACTCCGAGGGCCCTCACCTCCTCCCTGTAGGCCGTCTCGTCGTTGTTGGTAATCAAGTCTACCACTGTAGTGTTGTCCGCAAACTTGATGATTGAGTTGGAGGCGTGCATGGCCACGCAGTCGTGGGTGAACAGGGAGTACAGGAGAGGGCTGAGAAAGCACCCTTGTGGTGCCCCAGTGTTTTTTCTACCCTCACCACCAGGGGGAGGCCCATCAGAATGTCATAGGTATTCCTCTTGTCCAGATGGGTTAGGGCAGTGTGCAGTGTGGTTGCGATTGCGTCGTCTGTGGAATTATTGGGGCCTATTGGGGCGGTAAGCAAATTGGAGTGAGTGGCCATCCGGCATTCCAATATCCAATAGCCATGTATGCTCGCAGGCATAAAACATGTGCACAACACACACAGACACACATTTGATTGGCTCCAACCCAACAGTCACAAGTGAAAATAAATATGATTCACTCTTATCTACAACATACTTTCAGAAAAGGAACTAGTTCTATCCTACTTCTGAGCTGGAAGTATAGATCCAGATCTGTCTTTTTTATGATAGAAACCCAACAACTCTCAACTAGTTCCTCGCTTGTCTTGAAGGTTATTTTTGGTGCTTTGGTTTCCAATCGGTTGCGATTGCGTCGTCTGTGGACCTATTGGGGCGGTAAGCAAATTGGAGTGAGTCTAGGGTGTCAGGTAGGGTGGAGGTGATATGGTCCTTGACTAGTCTCTCAAAGCACTTCATGATGGTATTTTGATTGTCATAAAGTGGTTTAAATTTTTTACCCCAAAATATTTTGGTACTTTTTGGCAGGTTTAATTTTACTACAGAATGGTTTGATACATTTATTTTGGGAAAAGGTTTAATTTTATGTCTGCCATGCCAGTTACCTTAGCTTTCTTAGGAACAGGGACAATGGTGGCCCTCTTGAAGCATGTGGGAACAGCAGACTGGGATAAGGATTGATTGAATATGTCCGTAAACACACCAGCCAGCTGGTCTGCGCATGCTCTGAGGACGCGGCTGGGGATGCCGTCTGGGCCTGCAGCCTTGCGAGGGTTAACACGTTTAAATGTTTTACTCACTTCGGCTGCAGTGAAGGAGAGTCCGCATGTTTTGGTTGCGGGCCGTGTAAGTGGCACTGTATTGTCCTCAAAGCGGGCAAAAAAGTTATTTAGTCTGCCTGGGAGCAAGACATCCTGGTCCGTGACGGGGCTGGTTTTCTTTTTGTAATCCGTGATTGACTGTAGACCCTGCCACATACCTCTTGTGTCTGAGCCGTTGAATTGCGACTCTACTTTGTCTCTATACTGACAATCGTTGCTGTGGGTATAGCATCGCCAATGCACTTGCTAATGAACTCGCTCACTGAATCAGCGTATTCGTGAATGTTGTTGTTGGACGCAATGCGGAACATATCCCAATCCATGTGATCGAAGCAGTCTTGAAGCGTGGAATCCGATTGGTCGGACCAGCGTTGAACAGACCTGAGCGCAGGAACTTCTTGTTTTAGTTTCTGTCTGTAGGCTGGAAGCAACTAAATGGAGTCGTGGTCATCTTTTCCGAAAGGGGGGCGGGGGTGGCCTTATATGTGTCGTGGAAGTTAGAATAACAATGATCCAGGGTTTTACCAGCCCTGGTAGCACAATCAATATGCTGATAGAATTTAGGGAGTCTTGTTTTCATATTAGCCTTGTTAAAATCCCCAGCTGCAATGAATGCAGCCTCATGATATGTTGTTTCCAGTTACCTAGAGTCAAATAAAGTTTGTTCAGGGCCATCGATGTGTCTGCTTGGGGGGGAATATATACGGCTGTGATTATAATCGAAGAGAATTCCCTTGGTAGATAATGCGGTCGACATTTGATTGTGAGGAATTCTAAGTCAGGTGAACAGAAGGACTTGAGTTCCTGTATGTTGTTATGATCACACCACGTCTTGTTAATCATAAGGCATATCCCCCCGCCCCTCTTCTTACCAGAAAGATGCTTGTTTCTGTCGGCGAGAAGCGTGAAGAAACCAGCTGGCTGCACCGACTCCGTTAGCGTCTCTCGAGTGAGCCATGTTTCCGTGAAGCAAAGAACGTTACAGTCTCTGATGTCTCTCTGGAAGGCTACCCTCCCTCGGATTTCACCAACCTTGCTGTACAGAGACTGGACATTGGCGAGTAGCATGCAAGGGAGTGGTGCGCGATGTGCCCGTCTCCGGAGCCTGACCAGGGTCGCCGGCTGGGAACCGAACCATTGTTCTGAGTGGAAGGCAAAACACAGGATCCGCTTCTTGGTAAAATAATCTATCTTCAACTCGCAATCTGTGGATTCTATTCAATTAGATACATTCAAATTGTATGTTAACATCCCAGCATAGTTGAAAGATACAGTGCCTTGCGAAAGTATTCGGCACCCTTGAACTTTGGGACCTTTTGCCACATTTCAGGCTTCAAACATAAAGATATAAAACTGTATTTTTTTTGTGAAGAATCAACAACAAGTGGGACACAATCATGAAGTGGAACGACATTTATTGGATATTTCAAACTTTTTTAACAAATCAAAAACTGAAAAATTGGGCGTGCAAAATTATTCAGCCCCTTTACTTTCAGTGCAGCAAACTCTCTCCAGAAGTTCAGTGAGGATCTCTGAATGATCCAATGTTGACCTAAATGACTAATGATGATAAATACAATCCACCTGTGTGTAATCAAGTCTCCGTATAAATGCACCTGCACTGTGATAGTCTCAGAGGTCCGTTAAAAGCGCAGAGAGCATCATGAAGAACAAGGAACACACCAGGCAGGTCCGAGATACTGTTGTGAAGAAGTTTAAAGCCGGATTTGGATACAAAAAGATTTCCCAAGATTTAAACATCCCAAGGAGCACTGTGCAAGCGATAATATTGAAATGGAAGGAGTATCAGACCACTGCAAATCTACCAAGACCTGGCCGTCCCTCTAAACTTTCAGCTCATACAAGGAGAAGACTGATCAGAGATGCAGCCAAGAGGCCCGTGATCACTCTGGATGAACTGCAGAGATCTACAGCTGAGGTGGGAGACTCTGTCCATAGGACAACAATCAGTCGTATATTGCACAAATCTGGCCTTTATGGAAGAGTGGCAAGAAGAAAGCCATTTCTTAAAGATATCCATAAAAAGTGTCATTTAAAGTTTGCCACAAGCCACCTGGGAGACACACCAAACATGTGGAAGAAGGTGCTCTGGTCAGATGAAACCAAAATTGAACTTTTTGACAACAATGCAAAACGTTATGTTTGGCGTAAAAGCAACACAGCTGAACACACCATCCCCACTGTCAAACATGGTGGTGGCAGCATCATGGTTTGGGCCTGCTTTTCTTCAGCAGGGACAGGGAAGATGGTTAAAATTGATGGGAAGATGGATGGAGCCAAATACAGGACCATTCTGGAAGAAAACCTGATGGAGTCTGCAAAAGACCTGAGACTGGGACGGAGATTTGTCTTCCAACAAGACAATGATCCAAAACATAAAGCAAAATCTACAATGGAATGGTTCAAAAATAAACATATCCAGGTGTTAGAATGGCCAAGTCAAAGTCCAGACCTGAATCCAATCGAGAATCTGTGGAAAGAACTGAAAACTGCTGTTCACAAATGCTCTCCATCCAACCTCACTGAGCTCGAGCTGTTTTGCAAGGAGGAATGGGAAAAAAATGTCAGTCTCTCGATGTGCAAAACTGATAGAGACATACCCCAAGCGACTTACAGCTGTAATCGCAGCAAAAGGTGGCGCTACAAAGTATTAACTTAAGGGGGCTGAATAATTTTGCACGCCCAATTTTTCAGTTTTTGATTTGTTAAAAAAGTTATCCAATATCCGATAAAACATATCCAATAAATGTTGTTCCGCTTCATGATTGTGTCCCACTTGTTGTTGATTCTTCACAAAAAAACAAAGTTTTATATCTTTATGTTTGAAGCCTGAAATGTGGCAAAAGGTCGCAAAGTTCAAGGGGGCCGAATACTTTCGCAAGGCACTGTATATGGTCCGTAAAAATCCGAAGAGGGTGGCCAGCAGAGATAGGTGGGATGGGTTAAGGGAAGCTGAGGGTTGGGATGTGGAATTGGAGACAAAGGGGATAGAATGACAGTCAAAGATAAAACTCAAAAAATGAAGTAAAAATAAAATAAAAAGGACATTTGAATGATACTAAGGGTCAGTGTTGTTACAGCTAATGCCTGTTTGCCTGAGGCTGATGCAAACATCTACACATGCATATACACACACTCTCAGGATGGTTGAGGGCAGCTCTTGGAGAAACGTGGGGGGGGGGGGGGGGTCTTGGAGGGCTGGTGGCCTAGCATTTGGGAGCTTGGGCCGGTGGCTTATAGGTCGCTGGTTCGGGTCCACATTCTGGATGGGAGTTTGTTAAATTACTAAATGTGATGTAGATGTTGAGCGGCTTCACTGCAAGTAGATTGTAAGTTTTAATATGCAATCAAATCAATCAAATATTTTAAAAAGACATGGGAAATTAACAGCAATTACTTTGAAAAGGATGTTGGCAGTGGAAGTGGCACAATGTTGGCCGTGGCAATTTTCAAATCAAATCCAATCCAACAACCTTATAGTGAAATGCTTACTTACGAGCCCCTAACCGACAGTGCAGATTTAAGAAAAATACATAAAAAAATAAGAAACAAAAGTAACAAGTAATTAAAGAGCAGCTGTAAAATAACAATAGCGGGGCTATATACAGGGGGTACCGTTACAGAGTCAATGTGCGGGGACACCGGTTAGTCGAGGCAATATGTACATGTAGGTAGAGTTATTAGTGACTATGCATAGATAATAACAGAGAGTGGCAGCAGCGTAAAAGAGGGCGGGGGGGACAATGCAAATACTCTGGGTAGACATTTGATTAGATGTTCAGGAGTCTTATGGCTTGGGGGTAGAAGCTGTAAAGAAGCCTCTTGGACCTAGACTTGGTCATCCGGTACCACTTGCCATGCGGTAGCAGAGAGAACAGTCTATAACTAGGGTGGCTGTAGTCTTTGACCATTTTTAGGGCCTTCCTCAAATCAAATTTTATTTGTCACATACACATGGTTAGCAGATGTTAATGCGAGTGTAGCGAAATGCTTGTGACACCGCCTGGTATAGAGATCCTGGATGGCCGTACGCACTACCCTCTGTAGTGCCATGTGTTCGGAGGCCGATGCAACGTGTCAGGATGGTCTCAGTGGTGCAGCTGTAGAACCTTTTGAGGATCTGAGGAACCATGCCAAATCTTTTCAGTCTCCTTAGGGGGAATAGGTTTTGCCGTGCCCTCTTCACAACTGTCTTGTGGTGCTTGGACCATGTTAGTTTGTTGGTGATGTGGACGCCAAGGAACTTGAAGCTCTCAACCTGCTCCACTACAGCCCTGTCGTGCTCAGTCCTCCTTTTCCTGTAGTCCACAATCATCTCCTTTGTCTTCGTGGGGGAAACTAAATCTTGGTGAGGCAAAAAAAATATAATGTTTTAGAAGCCACTACACAAAACAACACCAAAGAATACATTAATTGCACTATAATCAAATTAAATGTAATTTATCACGTGCCGAATACAACAGGTGATGGTAGACCATTAAAGTAAAACACTTACTTACAAGCCCTTAACCAACAATGCAGTTTTAAGAAAATACCTTAAAACAAAGTAAGAGATAAGAAAAACAAATTATTAAAGATGTTCTGTCTTTGGCTATGCCGGATTAAGTGATATGACATGCTATTCTATAAAATAATGTATCCGTAATTAATATCACCTGATTGAGCTAATCATGTAAATGTAACTATCTAGAGAGTCGGGCACCACAAAATAATATTTATAGAGCTGTTATCTTCCGAATAAACTCTAAAAGACCTAGTAATATTTTACATCAATAGCAGTCAATATCAATCGTCATCTTAATTCAGTCTCATCTGAAAGTTGTAAATTCGTAGTTATCTGCAAGAACCCTGGCTAACAATTTGAATCAGAAATATTGGTTTAATTATCACACAGAATTACACATACACATAATTAAATCATAACTTGATTACAAATTACGTCATAAAGGAAAACGTCCCTAGCGGGCGGAACAGATATGACAGCTTGTTACACAAAGGAAAAGGGCTGGGTTTGAGTGAAAGAGTGGGAAGACTGAGGGACACAGAGAGAATCTGTGCTATCTTAAATACAGTATCTGATGCATTCTAAATTACTGCCCATTTGGAAAAGGAAAGTGCAATAAATATTTACTCTGAGCTGCGCTTCGGTAGGTTGGTGGTAGATGGAAGGCCGTGTTGCCAAACCAAGTCCTTTGAAGAATGTCTCTGGTTGTCAATTGGATACGTTGTAGTAACGTCGTTGGGTGATAGACGGGATACTCTGTCTGTTCCTTCCTAACCCTTGTTGCATCTGCTGTTGCTAACTCAACGGCTAGGAGGTATCACTTCTGTAGTGAATAAGAGTTCAAAGTTCATACCATTCGCAACCAAAGCTCATGCTGATGTTGGCTTTGTTCTGTAGTTATTATCTGAACCATTCTGACATAGGACCATCGTCCTACATCCTCGGAACAGAAAGTTATATTGTCGTCAAGGGCTTATATAGGAAGGGAGAGGAGGGCGTGTAGCCCATGTCCCTTCACAGGGGCGGGCCACTGATTGAGTAGAGCCCTATCTTATGAAAACCCAAATCTCACATTTTAGAAGCTAAAATCACATTTCATCCCATCATAAATAATTTCATATTCAAACATTTAAATTGAACAACAATTCCATGTGAATCCGATAACTCTGATGTGTAGACTTTCCACTGTAGAGTTTATGTCATCTTATCATTGATGAGAATGTCTCAGATGACAACCGAACTGACATCATATTCATTAAGTACCACCGCATATGTTCAATTGATCGGATTGCCAGAATATAGTTCATCCCCCCCCCCCTTCTGATGTTCCCAGAATCTCTATGTTAACCAAGGGTTTTGCAAATGTAACCTCAGTAGGGTAGAGAGAGGAAAAAGGGGGGAAGAGGTATTTATGACTGTCATAAACCTACCCCCCCCCCCCCATGCCAACCTCATGACAAAGAGGTGCAGTGATTAACAATAGTAGGGCTATATACAGGGGGTACCGGTACAGAGTCAATGTCAATGTGCAGGGGCACCGGTGTCGAGGTAATTGAGGTAATATGTACATGTAGGTAGAGTTATTATAAACGGTGACAAACGGTGCCCAGAAAATAGAGGTAGACCGATTATGATTTTTCAACGCCGATGCCGATACCGATTCTTGGAGGACCAAAAAAAGCCGATACAGATTCATCAGCTGATTTTTTTGTATTTATTTGTAAAAATGACAATTACAACAATACTGAATGAACACTTATTTTCACTTAATATATTAAATACATCAATAAATTCAATTTAGCCTCAAATAAATAATGAAACATGTTCAATTTGTTTTAAATAATGCAGAAACAAAGTGTTGGAGAAGAAAGTAAAAGTGCAATATATAATGTATAGTATAATGTAAGAAAGCTAACGTTTACGTTCCTTGCTCAGAACATGAGAACATATGAAAGCTGGTGGTTCCTTATAACATGAGTCTTCAATATTCCCAGGTAAGAAGTTTTAGGTTGTAGTTATTATAGGAATTATAGGACTATTTATCTCTATACCATTTGTATTTCATGAACCTTTGACTATTGGATGTTCTTATAGGCACTTTAGTATTGCCAGTGTAACAGTATAGCTTCCATCCCTCTCCTCACTCCTACCTGGGCTTGAACCAGGAACACAACGACAACAGCCACACTCGAAGCAGCGTTACCCGTGCAGAGCAAGGGGAACAACCACTCCAAGTCTCAGAGCAAGTGACCCCGCTAACTAGCTAGCCATTTCACATCGGTTAAACTAGCCACATCTCGGGAGTTTATAGGCTTGAAGTCATAAACTGCTGCTGGCAAAAGCACGAAAGTGCTGTTTGAATGAATGCTTACGAGCCTGCTGCTGCCTACCATCGCTCATACAGACTGATCTATCAAATCAAATCATAGACTTAGTTATAACATGTTAACACTAAGAAATACAAGCCTTAGGTCATTAATATGGCTGAATCCGGAAACTATCATTCAGTGAAATACGGAACCGTTCCATATTTTATCTAACGGGTGGCATCCATAAGTCTAAATATTCTTGTTACATTGCACAACCTTCAATGTTATGTCATAATTACATAAAATTCTGGCAAATTAGGCGGCCCAAACTGTTGCATATACACTGACTCTGCGTGCAATGAACGCAAGAGAAGTGACACAATTTCACCTGGTTAATATTGCCTGCTAACCTGGATTTCTTTTAGCTAAATATGCAGGTTTAAAAATATATACTTCTGTGTATTGATTTTAAGAAAGGCATTGATGTTTATGGTTAGGTACACATTGGAGCAACGATACGCACCGCATCGATTATATGCAACGCAGGACATGCTAGATAAACTAGTCATCAACCATGTGTAGTTAACAAGTGATTATGATTGATTGATTGTTTTTTATAAGATAAGTTCAATGCTAGCTAGCAACTTACCTTGGCTTAATGCATTCGCGTAACAGGCAGTCTCCTCGTGGAGTGCAATGTAATCAGGTGGTTAGGGCGTTGGACTAGTTAACTGTAAGGTTGCAAGATTGAATCCCCCGAGCTGACAAGGTAAAAATCTGTTGTTCTGCCCCTGAACGAGGCAGTTAACCAACCGTTCCTAGGCCGTCATTGAAAATAAGAATGTGTTCTTAACCTTACTCGCCTAGTTAAATAAAGATTAAATAAAGGTGTCAAAAAAAAAACAGGCAAATCAGTGTCCAAAAATACAGATTTCCGATTATTATGAAAACGGGAAATCGGCCCTAATTAATCGGCCATTCCTATTAATCGGCCGACCTCTACCACAAACTGTTAGGGCCTATATAAAGCTGACACAGCAGTATCCCAACAGCAGTCTCAACACCTTACCACTGCTACACCTGGCTATCAGCAGAGACTTGTCTGGCAGAGAAACAGATAATTCAGCCTAATTTACTGCCTTTTAAAAAAACATAGCTGATATGACTGACTTGCTTAAACAAATGTGGTTTCTACTGACAATTGAGATGTACAAACTATGGCATAAGAGGCAATTCGTAATATCGATTAAGACATTAATGAGAGAGCTAGGACGGACGTAGTCAATATAACTTTGTTCAGCAATTTTGAAATGTTATGGACAGAATTCAGAACATGGGCCGTTCTTACAGTATTATCCCTGTACACCAAGTCAGAACCATAGGATAAATAAAGGGGGCATATAAGCAGACAATGAAAGCTTTTACAAAATTCAATGATTACATTTTTCTAAGACAGGCCACCACAAAGTCAGAACAGTAGGTGAAATTATGAGGGGAAAAGGGACCAAATTATTAGGGTGAGGCACATAGGCTACCAACAGCTTACTACACAGCATACACTTAGTATTACTTTCTTAGCTATTGCTTTGCAATGCTTGCAGTTAGCCACTGATTCCTTCCAAGCTCCTCATTGTTGAATTTGCGATATCCAACTTATTGTGTAATGTTTATATCCAATGGCCGATGAGCACCGTTATGTTTTATCTATAATTTATTTTCATAATTTCTCTTCAAATGACAAGGATTGAAAATTATTTGCCAGTATATTGTCGACTTGATTCATGATGATGACTGCTACAATGCTAGCTAAGATTTTGAAAGTGTAATGTTGACATGATCAGTCCAATCAAAGCTACTGTAGATATAACGTGATTTTACTTAATTTTATCTGTGGCCAATGACCTTGAGCCTTCTTGGATGGGCACTTCCAATGTAACTCTGTGGCAGCATCCAAGGGACTTGAATTAGAGGACTTAGAGAACATTACCAACCTCTACGCTCCGCATATTCCGCTGGCTGCCCCACCACTGAAGAAAGCACAGAGCTAGGCTAAAACACCTGCATTTCGGAACTTCCTTACTCAACAAAGCAAAAAAGAGACCAAGTTTGTATTCGGCTTTATTAACTCAATTATTATTATTTATTTTTTACATTGTTTGCAAACTGATATGCGACACGTATTAATGGCAAAATAACATGCAAAACAGGCAACAAAAAACAGGTAGGGCTCTGCCCTGAATAACGGGTCGCCACTGAATGTTGGCTAAAACAACAGGTACCTTCTTTCATCCTGCAACGAGCCATTGCTTTAACAGGTGACTCGTTGCACAAGCTTCCATAGCCTCGCATCCTTGATTAACCATAACTACTGGCAGTGGCGTAAAGTACTGAAGTTTTTGGGGGTATATGTACTTTACCTTACTATTTATATTTTGACAACTTTTACTTTTACTCTACTACATTCCTAAAGAAAATGATGTACTTTTAACTCCATGCATTTTCACTGACACCCAAAAGTACTCACTATATTTTGAATGCTTAACAGGACAGGAAAAGGGTCCAATTCACACACTTACCAAGAGAACTGGTCATCCCTACTGCATCTGATTTGGCAGACTCACTAAACACAAATGCTTAATTTGTAAATTATGTTTGAGTGTTGGATTGTGCCCTTGGCTATCCGCAATTAAATAAAAACAAGAAAATTGTGCCGTAATTTAAATTTAAATAATAAATAATTTAAATTATTTATACTTTTACTACAATTACGTTTACTTTTCATACTTCATTATATTTAAAACCAAATATTTTTAGACTTAACCTCCACAGGATTTGTATCCTCCTGTGTGAAGGTTTAGCTAACGTGCGCTAATGTGATTAGGATGAGGTTTTAAGTAACAAGAACATTTCCCAGGACATAGACATATCTTATATGAGCAGAAAGCTTAAATTCTTGTTAATCTAACTGCACTGTCCAATTTACAATAGCTATTAAAGTGAAAGAATACCATGCTATTGTCTGAGGAGAGTGCACAGTTATGTACTTGAAAAT
Organism: Oncorhynchus clarkii lewisi; assembly: GCF_045791955.1. Taxonomy (NCBI): domain Eukaryota; kingdom Metazoa; phylum Chordata; class Actinopteri; order Salmoniformes; family Salmonidae; genus Oncorhynchus; species Oncorhynchus clarkii. The sequence goes on along the minus strand of NC_092167.1, from coordinate 23,416,041 downwards.
GTATCAATAAACCAATTAGGCACATTTGGGCAGACTTAATACAACACTTTGAACAGATATGCAATGGCTCATTGGATCAGTCTAAAACTTTCCACATACACTGCTGCCATCTAGTGGCCAAAATCTAAATTGCCTAGACTCCTAAGTCATATAATGGCCTTTCTCTTGCATTTCAAAGAAAAAAATTGAAAACCTATGTTTTTCTTTGTATTATCTTTCACCAGATCTAATGTGTTATATTGTGCTACATTAATTTCACATTTCCACAACCTTCAAAGTGTCCTTTCAAATGGTTAGATTTGGGTATGTCATTTTAGGTGAAAATTGGAAGAAAAAGTGTCCGATCCTTCAGAGGTTTTAATCAAGTATTATTTTACTGGGTGACTATCACCTTCACTTGAGTCATTTTCTATTAAACTTATTTTGGATTGTCCTGTCAACAGGATTGTTGTTCCTAAATATGCATAATGTGATTAAAACATAATTTTAAACAACAACAAAAAAATGTGGTACATATAAGTGTCTTATATGGGCAGAAAGCTTAATTTCTAGTTAATCTAACTGCATTGTCCAATTTACAGTAGCTATTACAACAACAAAAATACCATGCTATTGTTTGAGGAGAATGCACAACAACAAAACACTTGTATGACAGCGACAGGTTTGATACGTTCACATCTGTTTTTTTTTTTTTAATCTTCAATAGCGGTAAAGACTGACTTCAAAGACACCACATTCAAGTCCTCCATCCCCCACTTAGTATGACGGCTGCTCTCTCTGGCTCCACAACAAACCCCCGCCCAGCCATCTAGAGGTGTGAATACCCAGCCAGCCTACAAGTAGAGGACGGTACAGCAGAAAGAGACTTGGGATTTGGGACCAGCAGCACAATCTTGGGTAGAGGATGTTCTAAATACTGTAATTGTAAATAGTGTGTACATTTTTTTTTTTTTTTTTACTTTGTGTGTGGTTTGTGGTGTGTTCATTTATGACATTAGATCAGCTTTGGCTGCAAACTTGCCCCTTATCTTAAATATTTCACTTCTGTGTTTGGAAACATTGGATCAGCATTCTTGTTGCCTCTCCTGTATGTACCTTTTATGTAGGGAAGCTAATGATTCATCATGTATGACATTCCTGGGAGTGTGTAAACTTTTATTTTTACTTTTACTTTTATTATTATTAGCATAGCATTTTTGTATGTTTTCTATAGTTATGTTCTTGAAAATGTATAAATTTACCAATTCGGCCACTTTAGGTACATTTGGGCAAATCATGAGGGACACCTGGGTGACTTCATACTAAATGTCATGTAGCTTGCTCATTCTTGAAGTTATCAGTCTTGTGGACACCATCTAAATCACCTCCAGCTTCCTAGCTGAATGTGTGGGTTTTCTTTTTCATGTCACAGATGATGCAACAAAAATAAAAAACATATATTTTACCAGATCTATTGTGTTATAGTCTACTATATTCCTTTCAGGTTTCCATAAACTTCAAAGTGTTTCCTATCAAATGGTACCAAGAACATGCATACAGGCAGTTAGATTTGGGTATGTCATTTTAGGCAAAAATTGGAAAAAAAGGGGCTAATCCTTAAGAGGTTTTAAGAGGTATCTTTACTTTTACGCAAGTATGACACTTGGGTACTTTTTCCACCACTGACTATTGGGTTTCACCAAAATTATGTTTTAATGTTACAGAGGCATATCCACTATCTCTAGGAACAATATTTTAGATTTGTTGGGTCAATTGTGTCCTTCGCTATCAAATAAGCGTTGAAACACATTTTTATCCTGGGTCTGAGGATGTCTGCCTGTAGAAGTGGGAGATTACTTTATAGCCTATACTCTTACGTGACTGCGTCGTCTAGAAAGGACTACAATGGCAGCCCAAATGCGGAAAATGGGAGACCCTGAATAAAAGCAAGTTTTAGAAGCTTATTTGATAGTGAAGGACACATTAAATCCAATGAATCTTAAGTATTGTTCCTATAGATACTGGATATGCCCATGTAAGGTTAAAACAGTATTTTGGTGAAACCGAATATTTTAGATTTGGCTGATCAAAGATGCCAGGCTATGAAAGCTCCAGCAATGAGCCAGCTGTCAAAACAACGGCCGTGTTCGAGAGGATCAAACGCGCAATCTATCGAGGGTAAAGTGTGATTGACTGACAATTACAAATAAAGTGTGATTGACTGACAATTACAAATAATAATGAGTCGTTATTTATGATTTATGATGCAAGGTGATTTGTCGATAGTCAGTCGGCCTGCAGTCGTTTTGATGCTCTCGAACACGACCAATAGCTCTTTGCAGGACGACGTTAACTGGTATCTAGACTTTAAAACCCTGGTGAAATGCTGTGAAAAGAGTGGGCTTGTTTGAGTGGTAAACCTGAAGCAACCCACTGCAGAAGAAAGTTGAGTGAAGTCGAGGGAGGTGCATCTACTACAGCCAAAGGTCAGACACCGATGTGGTTTTCCAACAACAAGGCTCAGTTTAGGAAAGGTTTTATTTGTTAAGTCGAAATAGACATGTCTATAACACCCATATCACACACTCCCAAACGGTAAAATCAATTTGGGCGAGAGAGACTCAAATGATTGTAACATAAAGCTAGCTCGCTAAACAGTGCATTATTTTTGGCAATTTACAGCAAGGTTAGTTACGAAGAATAACAGCTGGTTCCACATGAATCGCGAAAATGTGCATCCCGTTTCAGTAACGTATTTGGTCCCATTCGCCTGGGTAAAACTGCATGACTTTTGATCACATGGTTGTTGTAAAGTCCATGTAGTCGCATGTTGGACAACTTTTATCCCCATTGTGAAACACTTTGAAAGGCGGCGATCCACTCGAACGCTCAGTGTTTCCCAGAGGAAGTGGCGTCTCGGAATTCGCACGTGGCGTGCGCGCAAATCACCTCTTTATGATAATGAGCATTTGATTGGTCCAAATCGAAAACATGGTAAATATATATACCATCTTATTGGTTGAGTTCTCCAGTTCTCTTGTAAACACAGCGCAAAACCTCCAGACAAGAGATCCTTGGGCGTCTCGTACTATGAGAAAGTAGTTCGTGTATACATATCCTTATATCAGATAAATTACACAATGTTTATTTTTTTAATATATATATTGTATGAATCATCATATTAAATATCTACATTTCAATTAATTATTGCCGGATATTAAAACAAATTCCAGTAAAATACCGAGTAGTCTTTCGGGGCGGAGGGATATAACCATCCTCCACTCGTCCAAAAATATTGGCGTTATAGAAAAGGTAGGGAAAGACCGTGCCAGAGCTCAAATCCGTTCCGTGATATCAACACAGTCCCTTGGATTTCTTACAAACTTCTTCGATTGCAGTTAACAGCTCTGCAAGTGTCCTTTCTTCAGTACTTCAAGAAAACTGTAATCTTCCAAGTGCAGAAATCAAGATACAGGATTCTCTTTGTACGCGGCGTTTATAATCTGGAAAAGATAGAGGCGGCATTGTATTTGAGTCACGGCGACGGGCGGGTGGGGTTGGCACACTGGAGTTATTAGCTAGCGTTAGCCTTTTCAATCATATTTCTATAGGATTGGATCGGGATCTACCTTTTCAGATAAACAAGGATTTCGTCTGTCTTCCGTTTGAATATGTTGCTGTCAAAGTTTGGCTCATTCTCACACATTTGCAACCCCTCGAGCATGGACCCGGTGAAAATACAGCTCCAGCCAGGTATGATTCGAACCCGCTGTCATTCTTCGTACATTGCCAGAAATACTGTTGCACTGTTTAGTGAAGTAGCTTTATATTGCAATCATTAATGCGTCCAATAGTTAGTAAAATACAATTATTTAATTAACTCTAAAATCCTGTGCGTTGAATTATTTAAATGGCTTCGTGCGGTGGATATGCACGCCAACGGTGATTTATTAACAAACATAGCTAATATTAGTTAGTAACTTGTCTGGAAAGTCTAGTCAACGGCTGCGACTCGAGTGGCTATCGTTTATTCTTATCTGCTCTCAATTTGATGTTTCTTCAGTTAAAGTGGAAAAGGAACCGTTCGAAAAGGTTTACAAGGTGGGATCCGTGCTCGGCAGCGGTGGCTTCGGCACAGTCTATGCCGGTAGTCGGCTCTCCGATGACGCACCGGTAAGAATAGGAATGCTTTGATCTCGGCACATGGCGCCATCAAGGCATCTATCTCATGGTTATTGACTAATTTAGTTGTTGCTACAATGTATGTCTTCACGTCTGGCTACAATGTATCTAATATGTATTTTTAACCCCGAAATTAGGTCGCAGTTAAACACGTGCAGAAGGAGCGGGTGACCGAATGGGGTACTATTGTAAGTATCACCACTCCGGTTTGTTTTGGTTTTTCACCCATGCTAGTTGTCGTTGTTTGATATTTGAATCGATTCTAGGTCACTCAACTAATTTGTGATTCATATTTTCTTACAGAATGGTGTGATCGTGCCTTTGGAGATTATTTTATTGAAGAAAGTCAGTTCGTCGTTTCGAGGGGTTATACAACTCCTGGATTGGTATGAGCGACCAGACGGCTGGTTGATTGTCATGGAACGACCGGAGCTGGTTAAGGATCTTTTCGATTTCATAACTGAGAAGGGCGCTTTGGACGAGGAGACTGCGAAGGGATTTTTCCGTCAGGTTTTGGAGTCTGTCCGCCACTGCTACAGCAGCGGAGTAGTTCACAGAGATATCAAAGATGAAAATCTGCTTGTAGACCTACGCACTGGGGACCTCACGCTTATTGACTTTGGTTCAGGGGCGATTCTCAAGGACACAGTCTATACTGACTTTGACGGTACGCACCCTACCCTTCCTCGGTGCTTTGGCCAGCAGTGGCCCCATTGTATTTTATGGTTTTGTTTTTGAAGGTGCATGATAGTCTGCACTGACCCTTGACTTGCTTTCAGCTATATTTGTTTGACTCCAGCTATTTTTGACTTTTAGGTTTACCCTTATTAGATTTGAAGTCTTTTTGGCTTTAGTATAGATAGCTACTATTATTAGATCATCAGCTGGTCATTTCTCCCCCCCCTGTATTGGCGGGTGTGTCCACACAACGCTGTGAAGCAGTGGTTTGTTTTTGGTACCTCATGAAGTGTTTTCCTCAGGTGGTAACGTTATCAGCCATGTTCATTTTGTTGTCCTTATGTAGTTATTTATTACATTATCTCATATTAGTCAATAATATAACACACTAGTGTAGTAAAATAGGTTATTGTTATATGTTGATCATTGCCTGTTATGTTACAAGAAACGCACATTTCAAAGCCTAGGTAATGGCTATTGGGTCAGCTGCCACGTAACATCTGTTTGTTGTGAAACCTGAGCTTGGGCTGATTCATGTCACGTGATAGCTCGCATTGCACTCAAGTTTTTTTTTTTTTTTTGGTATCCAAGTTACTCATGCTGAGTTGTGGAAAAGAAAAGGGCATTATAATGACAGTATAAGTCCTTGTTTGCATGGAATTACACTTGCCTTGTTCAGCCTTTATAGAGACATTATGACTTTTAAAAAAAAATGTATATCAATTTATGTCTTACAAAATCCTACAGTATTGCAATATAGTCCTGTTATTGTCACATGAAATGCCCCAAATAAACTGTTTGATGTTTATTATAGAAGTAAACATCACTATTATAGAAGTAAAACATCACTAATGAGCCTTTCCCCCCTTTTTCTCCTCCAGGTACAAGAGTATATAGCCCGCCAGAGTGGATTCGCTTCCATAGATACCACGGGCGCTCGGCTACGATGTGGTCGCTAGGGGTGCTTCTGTATGACATGGTCTGTGGAGACATCCCCTTTGAGCAAGATGAGGAAATCCTCCAGGGGAGACTGTACTTCAGGAGGAGAGTGTCTAATGGTGTGTACTACCTCCAATATACAATCTACAATAATTCACAAATTTCTAATCTTAAAACATATTTCTAAACACTCATTTCTTTTTTATTTTCTTGTGTGTTCCTATACACCTCTATCTCCCTCTTGAGATTCTCCCACAAAATAAAATACTCATTCATGTTTTCCCCTTTCCTCTCCCTCCTTCCAGAGTGCCAGCAGCTGATCAAGTGGTGCCTGTCGTTACGGCCCTCAGATAGGCCTACTCTGGAACAGATCCTGGACCACCCTTGGATGCGCTTGGCTGGGGAAGTGTCGATATCCTCCAAGACGGAGGATGGGGACATCCGGCTGAGGACCATCAACACGGACATATCTAGCACAAGCTCCAGCAAGGAGAGCCTATGAAAGAGGGGATGAGAGGAAATAATGGACATGTTAACTGTACTTAAAGGGCTCTTATGCCCCACCATGGCTTGGGCAGGCAGAAAACATTTTTTTTTTGTATGGAATTATTATAATTTATTACAGTTTGTTCTTCCTTTTGATCTTTTATTTTTATACCTCATTAATTGTTTCCTAATGTGGGACATTTGCTGTTTGGGGCGGTCTTTACCAGTGACTATTTATTTTGTACTTTTATTATTTTCTAATTTGTTATAACGGTGGGTTTATGCATCTGGTTTAAAGCCCCCTATTCAGACCGACATGGCTGCTCTCATAGAGCTAGGAGAATACTTTATTTTTAAACATTTTGATTTGTAGTGCCTTTTTGAAAGCTGCTTCTCGGGGCTTTTGTCATAATTTTTGTTTTGTTATAACCCTTTCCGGCTGGTTTGTTTGTACGTATTCCACCCTGTCATGATGGAGATGAGTTGTCTTCTTCCATAACAGTGTGGTAAACTACACCACCCAGCATGCTTAGGGATCATAGGAGGGGGGGGGGGTGTGTTGACCATGGAATGCTTGAAACAACTCACTCACACTGCACCCCCTTACTAAGCTGCTCAATCATACTATAGCCTCAGTCATTTGTATTTCTCAAAATTGAATCCTTTCATTTCTGAATGTGTATTAAAACTACATATCTGTGTGTTTAGCCCCTTGGAAATGTATTTTATTTAAATGTATTGCCTTTCCCCCATCTCGTAGCTGGCACTATCACCTGCCCTGAACTGGTGTATCCATGGCTTAAGTGTGAAATGCACAATCAATGCAATATTCATGGGCTATTTTTCAATACAAATATTGTGCAGGTTTTTTTTTCTTCCTATGCTTTTAATTTCTTCAGAACATGTAGACGTTCCACACTCTTGAAGCTTATTTATTTATTGTCGATGTTTAAGAGTGAGAAATCCCAGAGTTTACATATCTTTACATGGCCTTTTGTTTTGCATTCCTGTAATTTTCTTTTACGCAATTTGTTTCGATTGTGGATGGATGCACTTAAGTTGTCTGAAGGGAATAAAACAAGGATTACATTTGGAAGAGCTATGAATGTTATTTAACTTAAAAAATATATATATTATAGTCCTTTCTGTGGTAATGTTGGGTTGAATAGGGCTATTCTAGTTAGTGACTGATGTGGCTTGCCTAGTGTTAGATATTCTCTTTCAGTTTAGCTGTATGACATGAATGATAGAGATCTGGATATATTTTTTTTTATACAAACTTTTCAATTAAATATTTTTGTACATAAATCATGCTTGTCGTCATCTTGACCTACTGGTAAAACTTCCTCAGTCATTGAAACCCTATAAACCAAATAAGGGAGTTTGCATATATACAGTAATACTAGTGATCAAAATGGTTATTACAGCTCCTCTAAAGATGGCTCAATTTACACATTGAGTAAGCATTCCCACACACACTACAGGTAGACGGAATTCATTGCACACTAAGAGTTAAAGTATTGTTCATAAATTTGACCGCTTTAGTTAGACATGACAGAATCAATTAAAATAATGACTACCAAACATTTTCCTCAATTTCATCAGGCATGGACTTAAGGTGTCAAGCATTCCACAGGGATGCTGGCCCATGTTTGTATTTCTATTTATTAAGGATCCCCAGCAGCTACTCTCCTGAGGTTACATACAGTTCATAACACCTTACCCAACACATTCAGTGTGTTCCCTCAGGTCACCACTCCACCACCACATATTTACAATACAACGTCCATGTGCACGTCTGTGCCTGTGTGTGTCTTTTCTCAGTCCCCGCTGTTCCATAAGGTGTATTTTTATCTGTTTTTTAAATGTGATTCTACTGCTTACATCAGTTACCTGATGTGGAATAGAGTTCCATGTAGCCATGGCTCTATGAAGTACTGTGCACCTCCAATAGTCTGTTGACTCCAATGCTTCCCACAGTTGTGTAAAGGTGGCTGGATGTTCTTTGGGTGGTTGCCATTCTTGATACACACAGTTGTTGAGCGTGAAAAACCCAGCAGCGTTGCAGTTCTTGACACAAACTAGTACACAAAGCACCTCCTACTATACCCCGTTCGAAGGCACTTAAATCTTTTGTCTTGTCCATTCACCCTCTGAATGGCACACATACACAATCCATGTCTCAATTGTCTCAAGGCTTAACAATCCTTCTTTAACCTGTCTCCTCCCCTTCATCTACACTGATTGAAGTGGATTTAATAAGTGACATCAATAAGGGATCATAGCTTTCACCTGGATTCACCTGGTCAGTCATGGAAATATGTCATGGTGTTCGTAAAATATTTTGTATACTAAGTGTATGTGACGTGGTTGTATTAGCTGTACACAGAGGACTGGGTAGGAAAGTGACGCAGGAATGTGGCAGGAGCCAGAGACATGCATCATCACACTCGCAACACAACCCTGAACCTAGCTAAAGCTAATTGCTTTTCCATTTTATACTGCCTGCTTCATCTGCATGTCTGCCTGCCATACAATAACAATACCATAAGTCACTCCATTATTGGTGGAGCAGAGCAGTGGGCTGTGAGCAAGTGAGAGAGAGAAAAAGAGGTATGATGGTTGTAATCATCTATAAGTCAGTTTTTCCCAGGATCAAATAATAGGGGATGGAGGCACGAGTGTTGTTGTTGTTGTGGGGAGGTGCTGCCCCCTCTGGTGACTCCCGGCACATGCTCTGTTATGGCACCTCAGCATAGATAATGACCATAGGCCCAGATCTAGGTGCTACCCTTCCTCAAGCTAAACCTTAACTGTTCAAGGTGAAAAATATAACAGATCTTAGTTCAGTGTCTAGGTCAAGTGTCCATGGTTAACCGTTAAAGTGTATCCTAAATATGATATGTAAAGTACATTTTTATAGCTCTCCCTATCTAAAAATCAGACATCAAATCAGAGGCATGCACATACACTTTAATTTCCAATATGACAGCAGGGATATGGACATTTAAAGGTTTTTGCATTGGATAGCTGGTTCCTAAAGCACTTTAAACATACACAAGGATCCACACAGTGATTAAGGAACTCATTTACAGCATGTGCTGAGGAAAAAGGCACGGCTTACCTTTTAATTAGCTATCTTGCCTTGCAAAACTATTCAGACCCCTTGGATTTCGTCATATTTTATTGTTACAAAGTGGTATTAAAATGAATAAAACATTTAGTCAACAATCTGTCAACAAAATACTCACTCTAATGTCAAGTGGAAGAAAAGGGTGATTTAAAAATAATGATGAATAAAAAATGTAATAATTCAAATATATTTGTTGCATAAAGTATTCAGCCCCTTTGTTTAGGCAAGCCTAAATTAGTTCATTAGCAAAAATGTGTCTTAACTGTCTTAACAAATCACATTAAATATACATGGAATCATTTTTTAATTTACATGGAATCATTTTTAAATAACTAACACTTCCTCGATCCCCCATACATTCAACATCTGTAAAGGTCCCTCAGTCAAGTATTGAACTTCAAGATTCAAATACAAAAACCAGCGAGCTTTTCGAAAGCCTCAGAAAAAAACGCAGTGATTTGGTAGATCAAATCAGACATTTAATATCTCTAAGCATGGTCTAGTTGATAATTGTGCTGTTCATTATGTATTAAACAACCCAGAAAAGATACAGTCGTCCTTCTGAACTGAGCTGCAGGACAGGAATGAAACTGATCAGGGATGTTACCATGAGGTCATTGGTGAGCAGTTACAGTGTTCAATGGCTGTGATGGGTGAGAACTAAGGATGCATCAACAACATTGTAGTGACTCCACAATAATTTATGCAACAAGGCACTAAGGTACAGTGCCTTTGGAAAGTATTCAGACACCTTGACTTTTCCACATTTTGATAGTTTACAGCCTTATTCTAAAATAAATCAAATATTTTTTCCCTTCATCAATCTACACACAATAACCCATAATGACAAAGTAAAAACCTGATTTTTAGAAATGTTTGCTATTTTATCAAATATAATAAACTGAAATATGACATTTATATAAGTATTCAGACCCTTTACTCAGTACTTTGTTGAAGCACATTTGGCAGCGATTACAGCCTTGAGTCTTCTTGGGTAGGATGCTACAAGCCTGGAACACCTGTATTTGGGGAGTTACTCCAATTCTTCTCTGCAAATCCTCTCAAGCTCTGTCAGGTTGGAAGGGGAGCTATTTTCAGGTCTCTCCAAAGATGTTCGATTGGGTTCAAGTCTGAGCTCTGGCTGGGCCACTCAAGGACATTCAGATTATTGTCCCGAAGCCAATCCTGCGTTGTCTTGGCTGTGTGCTTAGGGTCATTGTCCTGTTGGAAGGTGAACCTTCACCCCAGTCTGAGGACCGGAGCACTCTGGAGCAGGTTTTCATCAAGTACTTTGCTCCGTTCATCTTTGCCTCGATCCTGACTAGTCTTCCAGTTGCTGCTGCTGAAAAACATCCGCACAGCATGATGCTGCCACCACCATGCTTCACCGTAGGATGGTGGCAGGTTTCCTCCAGACGTGACTTTTGGCATTCAGGTTAAAGAGTTAAATCTTGTTTTTTTTAAGACCAAAGAATCTTGTTTCTCCATGGTCTGAGAGTCCTTTAGATGCCTTTTGGCTAACTCCAAGCCGGCTGTCATGTTCCTTTTACTGAGGAATGGTATCTGTCTGGCTAGTCTACCATAAAAGCCTGATTGGCGGAGTGCTGCAGAGATGGTTGTCCTTCAACAAAGTACTGAGGAAAGGCTCTAATTACTTATATAAATGTTGTTGTTTTTTGTTTTGTTTTCTCCAAAAATGTCTAAAAAGTTGTTTTTGCTTTGTAATTTTGGGGTATTGTGTGTAGTTTGATGAGGAAAAACAAAAAGTTAATCCATTTTGGAATAAGGCTGTAGCTTAAAAAAATGCGGAATAAGTCAAGGAGCCAGAATGCTTTCCAAATGCGCTATATATCAGAATATATAACAATTATGTGGCCATGTAAATTCCTAATTCAGCCTAAATAGATATTGCACATTACATACAGTATAAAACATTTCCTCTGCAATAATCCAGTAACTTATTGTAATTTATTTTACAGTACAGCTACTGTAATCCATTTTACGGTAATCCATATAATGGTACCAACAATGATACTGTAATTTAATTTACAGTATATTATTGGAATAGTGACATATTATACAGTGTTCTTTGCAAGTAAAAATATTGGTTTTAATTGTAACACGAGCGGGCACAGGCATTGTACATTGGTCTTCAAAATAATTGTAATTACAACAAGATATCTTATGTTATATCTCTGACTATCTCTGGATAGTGCCAATACATTACTGAGATATTAACGGTAACTTGATGCCAGAGCAATGAAACAAAATACAATACAGGAAAAGTGACTATTAAACTGTATGAAAACATTTATTACAGTATTTTACTGTAATTACAGGGGATTATCTGTGTTGTTTGTAACTTTATTTTTATTTTTTTACTATTTTTGTACATAATGTTGCCGCTGCCGTCTCTTATGGCCGAAAATAACTTCTAGACATCATGACTGCGATTACTCACCATGGACTAGCAGAATCCTTTTTCTTCTTTCACGACTCTGACGAGCCCGAGGCAGAGGATATACAGCTCCCTCGGGAACAGGCCCAGTGATCTGCGTGAAGAGGAGGCGGAGAAAGAGAGGCCGGAGGGCGGGCTGCCTTCTGAGGAGTAGGAGACGATCGAATAAACCCCCAATCCCCTCAATTCTGCTCGCAAACATGCAATCTTTGGACAATAAAATGGACTAGTTATTGGGAAGATTAAACTACCAACGGGACATTAAAAACTGCAACATCTTATGCTTCACAGTGTCGTGGCTGCGAGAATATCAACATACAGCTGGCTGGTTACACGATGTACCGGCAGGATAGAACAGCGGCGTCTGGTAAGACAAGGGGCGGTGGTCTATGTATTTTTGTAAACAACAGCTGGTGCAAGATATCTAAGGAAGTCTCAAGCCATTGCTTGCCTTAGGTAGAGTATCTCATGATAAGCTGCAGACCACATTACTTACCAAGAGAGTTTTCATCTATATTCTTTGTAGCTGTTTACATACCACCACAGTCAGATGCTGGCACCAAGACAGCATTGAATGAGCTGTATTCCGCCATAAGCAAACAAGAAAATGCTCACCTAGAAGCGGCGCTCCTAGTAGCCAAGGACTTTAACGCAGGGAAACTTAAATCAGTTTTACCTCATTTCTCTCAACATGTTAAACGTGCAACCACAGGGACAATATCTCTGGACCACCTATACTCCACATACAGAGATGCATACAAAGCTCTCCCTCGCCCTCCATTTTTTAAATCTGACCATAAATCTATCCTCCTGATTCCTGCTTACAAGCTAAAATTAAAGCAGGAAGCACCAGTGACTAAATCAATAATAAAGTGGTCAGATGAAACAGATGCTAAGCTACAGGATAGTTTTGCTAGCACAGACTGGAATATGTTCCAGGATTCCTCCAATGGCATTGAGGAGTACACCACATCGGTCATTGGCTTCATCAATAAATGCATCGTCCCCACAGTGACCGTACGTACATACCCCAACCAGAAATCATGGATTACAGGCAGCATCCGCACTGAGCTAAAGGCTAGAGCTGCCGCTTTCAAGGAGTAACTCGGAAGCTTATAAGAAATCCCACTATGCCCTCTGACGAATGATCAAATAGGCAAAGTGTCAATACAGGACTAAGATCGAGTTGTACTACACCGGCTCTGACGCTTGTCGGATGTGGCAGGACCAGCAAACCATTACAGACTACAAAGGGAAGCACAGCCAAGATCTGCCCAGTGACACGAGCCTACCAGACGAGCTAAACTATTTCTATGCTCGCTTCGAGGCAAATAATGCTGAAACATACATGAGAGCACCAGCTGTACTGGAAGACTGTGTGATCACGCTCTCCGCAGCCGATGTGAGTATAGACAGGTTAACATTCACAAGGCCGCAGGGCCAGACGGATTACCAGGACGTGTACTGCGAGTATGCGCTGACCAACTAGCAAGTGTCTTCACTGACATTTTTAACCTCTCCCTGTCCGAGTCTGTAATACCAACATTTTTTAAGCAGACCACCAAAGTGCCTGTGCCCAAGAACACCAAGGTAACCTGCCTAAATTAATACCGACACGTAGCACTCATGTCTGTAGCCATGAGGTGCTTTGAAAGGCTTGTCATGGCTCACATTAACACCATCATCCCAGAAACCCTAGACCCACTCCGATTTTCATATCGCCCCAACAGATCCACAGATGATGCAGTCTTTATTGCAGTCCACACTGCCCTATCCACCTGGACAGAAGGAAAACCTATGTGAGAATGCCTATTGACTACAGCTCAGCGATCAACACCATAGTGCCCTCAAAGCTCATCAATAAGCTAAGGACCCTGGGACTGAACACCTCCCTCTGCAACTTGATCCTGGACTTTGTGACGGCCCGCCCCCAGGTGGTAAGGGTAACAACACATCCGCCATGCTGCTCTTCAACACAGGGGCCCCTCAAGGGTGCATCCTCAGTCCCCTCATGTACTCCCTGTTCACTCATGACTGCATGGCCAGGCACGACTCCGAAACCATCATTACATTTGCAGATGACACAACAGTGGTAGGCCTGATCACCGACAACAACAAGACAGCCTATAGGGAGGTGGTCAGAGACCTGGCCATGTGGTGCCAGGACAACAACCTCTCCCTTAACGTGATCAAGACAAAGGAGATGATTGTGGACTACAGGAAAAAGAGGACCGAGCACTCCCCCATTCCCATCGACGGGACTGCAGTGGAGCAGGCTGAGATCTTCAACAAACTAACATGGTCCATGCACACCATGCTAGTCATGAAGCGGACACGACAAAACCTATTCCCCCTCAAGAGACTGGAAAGATTTGACATGGGTCTTCAGATCCTCAAAAGGTTCTACAGCTGCACCATCGAGAGCATCTTGACTGGTTGCATCACTGCCTGGTATGGCAACTGCTCGGCCTCTGACTGCAAGGCACTACAGAGGGTAGTGCGAACGGCCCAGTACATCACTGGGGCCAAGCTTCCTGCCATCCAGGACCTCTATACCAGGCAGTGTCAGAGGAAGGCCCTGAAAATTGTCAAAGACTCTCTGCTACCACACGGCAAACGGTACCGGAGCACCAAGTCTAGGTCCAAGAGGCTAATAAACAGCTTCTAACCCCAATCCATAAGACTCCTGAACATCTAGTCAAATGGCTACCCAGACTATTCACATTGCCCCCACCCTCCCCTCTCCACACCATTGCCACTCTCTTTTGTCATCTATGCATAGTCACTTTAATTAACTCTACCTACATGTACATGCTACCTCAACTAACCGGCACATTGACTCTATACCGGCACCCCCCTGTATGTATTGTTATTTTTTACTGCTCCTCTTTAATAACTTGTTACTTTTATCTCTTATTCTTATCCATATGTTTTGAAACTGCACTGTCCGTTAAGGGCTCATAAGTAACCATTTCACTGTAAGATCTACACCTGTTGTAGTCGGCGCATGCGACTAATAACATTTGATTTGATTTGATTTTTATATCACCTGCACATCTGGGCTTTATCAAAAGCTCTCAAACTGGCTGTGTTTACAGAGCAAATAGACATGGGTAAATATTCAACCATTAACCCTTGTGTTGTCTTAAGGGTCAAAAATCACCCGCCACTATGTTTAACAGCAGAGAAAACACCCTAAATTATATTTTTTCAACTTGAAATTTGATTACTTTTCCTAGAGTGACCCCAGCATTAGAAAAAGTGAAACATTGCTTTTGTTCATATTTCCATGAAAGCTGTACACCACCAGGGAACAAAGATTGACTTAGGGTAGGGTAGATATAAAAATTTGACCCGGTAGTTCTAAAATCCTTTTTATACAAACACACACACACACACACACACACACACACACACACACACACACACACACACACACACACACACACACACACACACACACACACACACACACACACACTCTCTGTATGTGTGCTTCTGATTGAACTAAAAATTAAAATGTTCTTGAGCAAGTGCAGCATCTCCCCTCTATGACCCCACACATGACTCAAGTTTACAGGCAAAATAAGCAACATTTCAGACAAAATAACAATTTCTTGAAAGCATTGTTTACTAATGGGGAATACAGACAGAGGATATAAAGGTGCTGCAGATGACAGTCCCCCCAGATCTCTCTGCTGAAGCCATGAGTGCCAAGGACATTCAGAGAGTTGTTCGGAAGCCACTCCTGTTTTGTCTTGGCTGTGTGCTTAGGGTCATTGTTCTGTTGGAAGGTGAACCTTTGCCCCAGTCTGAGGTCCTGAGCACTCTGGAGCCGGTTTTCAACAAGGATCTCTCTGTACTTTGCTCCATTCATCTTTACCGGAGTCGTCTCCCAGTCCTTGCCGCTGAAAAACATCCCCACAGCATGATGCTGCCACCACCATGCTTCACCGTAGGGATGGTGCCAGGTTTCCTCCAGACATGACGCTTGGCATTCAGGCCAAGCGAGCTGTGATGTGCCTTTAACTGAGGAGTGGCTTCCGTCTGGCCACTCTACCATAAAGGCCTGATTCTTGGAGTGCTGCAGAGATGGTTGTCCTTCTGAAAGGTTCTCCCATCTCCACAGAGGAACTCCGGAGCTTTGTCAGATTGACCATCTGGTTCTTGGTCACCACCCTGACCAAGGCCCTTCTCCCCCGATTTCTCAGTTTGGCTGGGCGGACAGCTCTAGGAAGAGTCTTGGTGGTTCCTAACTTCTTCCATTGAAGAATGATGGAGGCCATTGTGTTCTTGGGGACCTTCAATGCTGCAGACCTTTTTTGGTACCCTTTCCCAGATCTGAGCCTTGCCACAATCCTGTCTCAGAGCACTACGGATAATTCCTTTAACTTCATGGTTTGGTTATTGTTCTGACATGCACTGTCAACTGTGGGACCTTATATAGACAGGTGTGTGCCTTTCTAAACCTATGAAAGGAGTGATTGCTGGTGTGGCTTTAAGTGTTGAGGTGGAGCAACTTAAATGAAAAATTCCCTATGTCTGTGAAGCCCGTCATTTGGTGCGACACAGAACTGGTGGCAGGCATGGTGAAACTGAGAAGACATTGGCTGTCCTTTTGAGTTTTGAAGCAGAGTCTTTACCTGATAAAGTCATGTTAGGATATGTCATTTTTCCAATGAGAGCTTTTGTGCAGATCCCACTAAGGTGTTTCAGACTATGGTCATGTTGCAGTAGTGTGTAGGAGGGAGATGAATAGATGTGAGAAGTGTGTTGGAGGGCATGGACAAAGGAATGTGTAGCATCGGTGGGAAACAAATTTCATGTCAATTCTGGGGGTGCCCATGTTGCTGGGGATCAGAACTGTCCAGTGCGATGGACAGGTTGAAATTGCCAGAGTCAGAGTAGAACAGAAGGTGTCATTTTCTGAGACATTGAAGAGAGTAGAGGATGATGGGTCAAAAGGGTGAGTAGTAGACCTAGAGTACAATACAGAGTGATACGAATTTGTGCTTTGGGTAAGGTTGGCTGGGCCTGCAGAGGGGAGGAAGGACAACCTGAGGAGCAAGCAGACACAATAGGGAGCCCTAGACCCGGAGGTCAATGGTGGCATTCCCCTGTGTTCTGCTCAGTCCGGGTGAAGGTTAGA
The DNA here is from genome assembly GCF_045791955.1 of Oncorhynchus clarkii lewisi. Classification (NCBI taxonomy): domain Eukaryota; kingdom Metazoa; phylum Chordata; class Actinopteri; order Salmoniformes; family Salmonidae; genus Oncorhynchus; species Oncorhynchus clarkii. The sequence continues at coordinate 23,399,037 of NC_092167.1, read as the reverse complement.
TGTTTGGTCCCTCCTCCATGCTTTGTCTGGTGCTCCGGCCATGATTGTGAGTCATAGGGTGGCGCACAATTGGCCCAGTGTCGACTGGGTTTGGCTGGGGTAGGCTGTCATTGTGAATTAAGAATTTGTTCTTAACTGACTTGCCTAGTTAAATAAAGGTTCAATTAAAAATAAAACAATTAGAGGGAGGTAGAGAGAAATAGAGAGTGAGAAGGGGGAGTAGAGAATGTGTCCATGGTATTGGTCTGGGCGGTTTACATGTTGATGTCCTTTCATCTTGCCACCCCCCATACTGCCCTCATCTGGTCCGGGTCTTTGTGGAAGTCTGTGATGGCGTGATCCCTGAGAAGGATAGGGATCCTCCTCCTCAGGGTTCTGGGGATGGGGGTGACAAAGTACAGTTCGAAGTAGCTGGCTTTACTGTCTGTCTTCTGGATGTAGGAGATCAATCTGTATAGACCATGTGCCCTATTGATGTTAAAACTTCTTCAGGCTAGGGTTTATTTTTCTCCACTTCCTGTCTGACTGACTTTCCCAAAGTAAACTGCCTCTTACTCAGGCCCAGAAGCCAGGATATGCATATAATTAGTATTATTGGATAGAAAACACTTTGAAGTTTGTAGAAATGTTAAAATAATGAATGAGACTATAACACAATTGATATGGTGGGAGAAAATCCAAAGAAAAACCAACCAGATTTTGTTTTTGAGAGCCCATGCTCTTACAATGGAAAGCATAGGGGTATATGCAATTCCAGCTCCCAGATTACAATTCCTATGGCTTACACTAGATGGCAACAGTCTTTGTTCAAAGTTTCAGGCTTGTTTCTTCCCAAACGAGGAAGAATTTTGAGTTTTAGGACTGGGAGTCAGAGTTGGAAATCAGTCTATGCGCTCAACAAAGCGGACGCACACCTGCTAATTTTGCTTTCCTATTGAATATTTTAGGGTACCTGAGGATTAAATATAAATGTATTTTGACTTGTTTTAACAAAGTTTAGCGGGAGCTCTTTGGATTCCTTTCTCTGCATGTTGAACAAGTGGATTACTCAAATCAATGGTGCCAACTAAACAGACCTTTTGCGATATAAAGAAGGATTTTATCTAACAAAACGACAAATACATGTTGTAGCTGGGACCCTTTGGATTGCAAATCAGAGCAAGATTTTCAAAAAGTAAATGAATATTTAAATCGCTATTTGTGATTTTATGAAGCCTGTGCCGGTGGAAAAATATGTTGATGTGGGGCGCAGTTCTCAAACAATCGCATGTGATGCTTTCGCTGTAAAGCCTATTGTAACTCGGACAATGAAGTTAGGTGAACAATAATTTTTAAGGATGCCTGGGACCACCTTCCCCCCCATTCTCAACTGCTTTGTACAAGGTTTTGTGCTTGAGTCATTTCATCTGGCTTCCACAGACAAAGGTGAACATCATGCATTCGATCTTCTTGCTGGTTGCACTGTATGGGGAAACGCCTGCCTAGGTACAGGAGAATGGTGAGAACGATTGCCTTCAGGACCAGGATCTTACCCGTCATTGTAAGGGATTGTGCGCTCCATTCACAGATCTTCTGTTGGATGTGGCACATGGTCTTCTCCCAATTTAAGGAGCCACCTCTATCCCTCTGGACGGTGACCACCAGCAGCTTGATGGTCTCTGTTTTGACAGGGAAAGAGGTGGTGAGAGATTTATGCCAGTCCTGTGAGAGGAACAGTTCACTCTGACCCCTGTTGACGAGGGTGCCAGTGGCTGCACAGTAGTCGTTTACCACCTTTGTTGCCATGGCGATGGAGTGACTATCTGTGCAGACTATGGTGATGTCGTCCATGTATGCCACCACTTTGAGCCTCCCCCCTGGGCCCCTGGTAGCCCGAGATTTCTGGTGTTGACCTGATCTTTTGGAGTAATGGCTCTGGGTAGATGACGTACAGCAGAGGGGCTAGGGGGCAACCTTGGCATATGCCGGATCTGTTGGGGAATGGGTCTGTGAGAGTGTTCTTTAACAGAACTCTGCTTGTGATATTTTCGTAGCAGTGTTCGGACCAGTGGATGATGTGTTGGGGAAAGTTAATCTGGTTAGCACCCTCTGGAGGAAGCCATAGCTATACCCGTCAAAAGCCTTCTCCTGGTCTAGGCTGAGAAGGCCCAAATGGGACATCCCCTCCAGGGATTGCAGGATGAGATCTTTCACCAGGAGCAGGTTGTCATTGATGGACCTATCAAGGATGCTGCTGGTCTGGTGTGGGGCTATTACTGAGGAGGGGTGTGTCTGGAACCATTTGGTGAGGGCCTTGGTCATGATTTTGTAGTCGACGGAGAGGAGGTTGATGGGGGCGACAGTTCGGAGGTTCTTGAGGTCCTCTTTCTTGGGGATAAGAGACGGAAAGGGAACGAGAATACCTAGTCAGTTGCACAACTGAATGCATTCAACTGAAATGTGTCTTGCGCATTGAACCCAACCCCTCTGAATCAGAGAGGTGCTTGGGGCTGCCTTAATCGATGTCCATAACCATACTCTGTCCCATGTACCCACCCTCTTTTCCCTGTATACTGCTCTGAAGACCTCTGCCACGTTGTCCTTGAGGAGATTCCAGAAGGTCTGATAGAATATTCCTGGGATCCCGTCCGGTCCTGGTGCTTTGTGTCTGTTCAAGAAGTCCACAGCCCTCGTGAGCTCCTCTTAGGTCAGGGTTCTCGCTGTAGCCACCCTCAGTGAATCTGTCTACACCATCTAGGATGGTGGCCATAAGGGCCTCGTCGGTAGGCTTGATGTCATACAGCCTACTGTAGAACTACCTGGCCACCCCCAAAATGTCATCACTGTTGGTCCCCTTGGTTGCTGTACAGGGAAAGGATGTGTTTTTGCTTTGACCGTGCTTGGCGAAAGAAGAAGTAGATTAATTTCTCCTCCTCCAGACCCTGGAATTTGACTTGTGCTGCATCTTCTTTTTTTAGTTTTAGCCAGCTCTTGGGCCACAATTCCACTCCTCTAGCTGGAGGGGGCTAAGACGTTGGAGGGCCTTGTTGTGGTGTTCAAAACTGTCCCTCTTCTCCCTAGCTTTCCTCCACCCTATTCCCCCGAAGTAGCCCTTGGCCCTGGCCTTTACCATTTCCCACCACTCTGGGAGTCAAATAGCTCTTTCAAGGTTCTCCACTCCAGGTAGTGTCTGGAGAAGTAGAGCTGGACTGCTAGGATAGATGTATTCATCCTCCCTACCTACTCTCACTAGGCCTTCCCAATCTAAGGACACAGTCATCATCTTGTGGTCTGACAAGTGCACCGCTTGGCGTGTCAGGGAGAACATTCTCAGAGGAACTCACCCACATTGATGTTGGAGGGGAGGTGCCTCCCTTACAGATGCCGGTGGCGTCATTGATGATTTTTTGTAGTTCCTGTGTGCTACGTTCTCTCCTGGGCCTACTGCAGTCTTTGTCTTGGAGGGCACTGGTGTGGGAGATGAGCAGGAGTGACTGAAGCTGTTTGAAGAGGGATACTCTCTTGACCACGTTGGTACACATTGATGACCATCAGGGGCAAACTCTGAATCTCGAGGTCTAAGTCCAGGATTCTCCCGCTCTCGACTAACCTGCTGGATTTCAGTTGGAGGTAGGGCTTGGTAACCAATATGCCAACACTGTCTGCTCTGGCGGTGTTGGAGCCTGAACCAGAGAGAGCCCCCCCAGGGTCCACTCCTCCTTCAGGAGTGCATCCATCTCCTTTTATGGGATGCCGCACTCCTGGAGAAGATAGATGGCTGCCGGGATATTGGAGAGGTGTCCCAGCAAAGTCTGTCATATATCTGGGAACCGAATGCTTCTGGTGTTGAGGGTGGATATTGCCAGGGTCATAATGGGTTATGAAGAGTGTCCAGGTCCGGTGTTGCTTATGTCATTGCAGATTTGGATGAGATCTTCGAGCGGATCCTTCCCACTGACTACCTGGTGGCACCATAAAATGGCCAGATGGAGGGTGATAGGTGGTGAAGGTGGTGAAGATGGTAAAGGTGGCTCAGAGTGTCCAGGGGGTCTTTCTGGCTTGCTGCTATATGGGAACAGGGGCAGGGAGGGCTAAGGAGGTGGATCTGGGTCACTAAGGAGCAGGGTGGAGGAGTCAAGGGCTAAGGGTATGGGAGTCAGGGGCAGTTGGTGGCAGGGAGGGGGGATAAAGGACAGTAGGGGGCAGGGAGGAGCGATCAGGGGTAGCAATGGGCTGAGGGGAGAAGTTATGGTATGGTGAGGGGTCTAGGAGAGGGAAACTGTTTCTTGGAGGGGATAGGGGGGTTTGGGGGTCGTGTTTGCTGTCATCAGGGTTTGGGTTCTGGGGTGGTCTTCTGGTCTGGTACTGTGCAATCTATGGTAATATACTGTATTCAGTTTATACAGTATCTATTGTTGATTAATACAGTAAGTTACTGATAAAATTACAAAAATGGCTAACAGTGTACAAAACAAACAGAAACTCGCAGAGAGAGAGAGAGAGTCGCTCAATGGGTTGCACCTCCATCACTCGGTCACGTCATTGCCATTGTTATTGCCAGCATTGCACAGGTGCTACTGCCATATCGATGTCCAAAAGTAGAATGGAGGTTAATGACTTTGAACGGGAGCTAATGACTGTTTCGCCCAGTGATATAGTCGTATCACTAAACCTCAAGTCCGAATCGAGTCCCAACCATAATGGCCCTGACAGAGAGGGCTGCCTCGCTTCTAGTCCTTAGGAAACTTTGCAGTATTTTGTTTTTTTGAGTAATATTTCTTACAGTATTAACATTTTCTGGGCTATGTGTTATTACATACAGCCGGGAAGAGCTATTAGATATCAGAGCGGCGGTAACATATCAGCATAACGACCAGGAATACGACTTTCCCAAAGCGGATGCTTTGTTTGCAACACCCAGGGAAATTGAACTGATTCCAGAGGCCGAAACAACTGCGGCGGAGAAGAGGGATTCGGAGCGGTCTTCTGGTCAGACTTACAGTAGAAGGCACACACAACACACCGCTTCTGAGTATATTACTCGCTAACATTCAGTCCCTGGAAAACAAAGTTGACGAGAACTGGACAATGGTTACTTTCCAAAGAGACATCAGGGACTGTAACATACTCTGTTTCACGGAAACATGGCTCACTCGGGATATACTGTTGGAGTCAGTCCAGCCATTTGGATTCTCAGTTCATCACGCCGACAGGAATAAACATCTCTCCGGGAAGAAGAAGGATGGGGGTGCACAGTTAAAGTCAGAAGTTTACATACACTTAAATTGGAGTCATTAAGGTGTTAAGGGGGCAGTATTTTCATTTTTGGAAAAAAAACTTTCCCGTTTTAAACAGGATATTTTGCCAGGAAAAGATGCTAGAATATGCATATAATTCACAGCTTTGGATAGAAAACACTCGAACGTTTCCAAAACTGTAAAGATATTGTCTGTGAGTATAACAGAACTGATGTTGCAGGCGAAAGCCTGAGAAAAATCCAATCCGGAAGTGCCCCAGGTTTTGAAAGCACTGCGTTCCAATGACTCCCTATTCAGCTGTGAATGTACCATCAACGAGCTTACACTTTCTACGTGTTCCCCAAGGTGTCTACAGCATTGTGACGTAGTTTTACACATTTCTGTTGAAGAATAGCCATAGGCGGCAACATTGCGTAAGTGGTCATATGGTGGCTCCGAGAGAGATTCTTGCGTAAAATACAGAGGTAGCCATTATTCCAATCGGTCTAGTGAAAATGAATTGTCCCGACGGATATATTATCGAATAGATATTAGAAAAACACCTTGAGGATGGATTCTAAACAACGTTTGCCATGTTTCTGTAGATATTATGAAGCTAATTTTGGAATATTTTTCGGCATTGTGGTGACCGCAATTTCCGGGCGATTTCTCAGCCAAACGTGAAGAACAAACAGAGCTATTTCACCTACAAAAATAATATTTTGGGAAAAAATGAACTTTGGCTGTCTACCTGGGAGTCTTGTGAGTGAAAACATCCGAAGTTCGATTTAAACGATTTAATTTGATTGCTGTTCTGATTTCCGTGACAAGGTTGCCTGCTGCTAGCAAGGCATAATGCTATGCTAGGCTATGATAAACTTACACAAATGCTTGCTTAGCGTTGGCTGTAAAGCATATTTTGAAAATCTGAGATGACAGGGTGATTAAAAGGCTAAGATGTGTTCCAATATATTTCACTTGTGATTTTCATGAATAGGAATATTTTCTAGGAAGATTTATGTCTGCTGTGTTATGGTAATTAGTGTCAGATGATGACAATGGTCCCGTTCACGGGATGGGGTGTCACTACAGGTTAAAACGTTTTTCAACCACTCCACAAATTGCTTGTTAACAAACGATGGTCTTGGAAAGTCGGTTAGGACTTCTTCTTTGTGCATGACAAGTAATTTTTCCAAAAATTGTTATAATTCACTGTATCACAATTCCAGTGGGTCAGGAGTTTACACACACTAAGTTGACAGTCCCTTTAAACAGCTTGGAAAATTCCAGAAAATGATGTCATGGCTATAGAAGCTTCTGATAGGCTAATTGACATCATTTGAGTCAATTGGAGGTGTACCTGTGGATGTATTTCAAGGCCTACCTTCAAACTCAGTGCCTCTTTGCTTGACATCATGGGAAAATCAAAAGAAATCAGCCAAGATCTCAGAAAAAAAATTGTAGACATCCACAAGTCTGGTTCATCCTTGGGAGCAATTATAAAACTCCTGAAGGTACCACGTTCATCTGTACAAATAATAGTACGCAAGTACGTATAAACACCATGGGACCACGCAGCCGTCATACCGCTCAGGAAGGAGACGGGTTCTGTCTCCTAGAGATGAATGTACTTTGGTGTGAAAAGTGCAAATCAATCCCAGAACCACAGCAAAGGACCTTGTGAAGATGCTGGAGGAAATAGGTACAAAGTATTGAGTACGGTTTGCAACTGCACATAGGGACAAAGATCGTACTTTTTAAGAAATGTCCTATGGTCTGATGAAAAAAAACAGAACTGTTTGGCCATAATGACCCTCGTTATGTTTGGAGGAGAAAGGGGGAAGCTTGCAAGCCAAAGAACACCATGGCAGCCATGAAGCACGGGGGTGGCAGCATCATGTTGTGGGGGTGCTTTGGTGCAGGAGGGACTGGTGCAATTCACAAAACAGATGACATCATGAGGTAGGACATTTATGTGGATATATTGAAGCAACATCTCAAACTTCTGACTTCAACTGTATGTTTCATGATTAACGACTCATGGTGTAATTGTAATGACCTACAGGAACTGAAATCCTTTTGTTCACCCAACCCTAGAATCCCTCACGATCAAATTCCAACCGTATCTCCCAAGAGAATTCTCTTCGGTTATTGTCACAGCCGTGTATATATCCCCTCAAGTCGATACCACGACTGCCCTCAAGGAACTTCACTGGACTTTATGCAAACTGATAACCATATATCCTGAGGCTGCATTTATTGTAGCTGGGCACTTTAACAAAGCAGATTTGAGGACAAGGTTACCTAAATTCTATCAGCATATTGATTTTAATACGCAGGCTGGAAAAATACTCTACCATTGTTATTCTAATTTCCGGGACGCATACAAGGCCCTCCCCACCCCCTTTTCAGCAATCTGACCACGACTGTATTTTGCTCCCCCTTCCTATAGGCAGAAACTCTAACAGGAAGTACCCATGCTAAGGACTATTCAACGCTGGTCTGACCAATCGGAATCCACGCTTCAATATTGTTTTGATCACACGGACTGGGATATGTTCCGGGTAGCTTCAGAGAATAATATCAATGTATATACTGGGACGGTTACTGAGTTTATCAAGAAGTGTATTGGAGATGTTGTACCCACTGTGATTATTAAAACCTACCCTAACCAGAAACAATGGGTAGATGACAGCATTAGCGCAAAACTGAAAGCGCAAACCACTGCATTTAACCATGGTAAGGTGACTGGTAATATGGAAGAATACATACAGAGTAGTCATTCCCTCCCTAAGGCAATCAAACAGGCAAAACGTCAGTATAGAGACAAAGTGGAGTCACAATTCAACGGTTCAGACACGAGACATATGTGGCAGGGTCTACAGACAATCACGGACTACAAAAGGAAAACCAGCCATGTCGCATACACCAACGTCTTGCTTCCGGACAAACTAAACACGTTTTTTTCCCGCTTTGAGGATAACACAGTGCCACCAACGCTGCCAGCTACCAAGGACTGTGGGCTCTCCTTCTCCGTGGCCAACGTGAGTAAGACATTTAAACGTGTTAACCCTCGCAAGGCTGCAGAATATGCGCAGCCCAACTGGCTGGTGTGTTTACGGACATATACAATCTCTCCCTATCCCAGTCTTCTGTCCCCACATGCTTCAAGATGGCCACCATTGTTCCTGTACCCAAGAATGCAACCTACATGACTATTGCCCAGCAGCACTCACTTCTGTCATGAAGTGCTTTGAGAGAGGAGTCCAGGATCATGTCGCCTCCACCTTACCCGTCACCCTAGACACACTTCAATTTGCTAACCGCCCCAATAGGTTCACAGACAATGCAATCGCCATCACACTGCACTATCCTATCCTATCTGAACAAGAGGAATACCTATGTAAGAATGCTGTTCATTGACTATAGCTCAGCACTCAACACCATAGTACCCTCCATGCTCATCACTAAGCTCGAGGCCCTGGGTCTGAACCCCATCCTGTGCAATTGGGTCCTGGACATCCTGACGGGCCACCCCCAGGTGGTGAAGGTAGGAAACAACACCTCCACTTCGCTGATCCTCAACACGGGGGACCCACAAGGGTGCGTGCTCAGCCCCCTCCTGTACTCCCTGTTCACCCATGACTGTGTGGCCATGGACGTCTCCAATTCAATCATCAAGTTTGCAGACGACACAACAGTAGTAGGCTTGATTACCAACAACAACAAGACAGCATACAGGGAGGAGGTGAGGGCTCTGGAAGTGTGGTGTCAGGAAAATAACCTCTCACTCAAATCAAATCAAATTTATTTATATAGCCCTTCGTACATCAGCTGATATCTCAAAGTGCTGTACAGAAACCCAGCCTAAAACCCCAAACAGCAAGCAATGCAGGTGTAGAAGCACGGTGGCTAGGAAAAACTCCCTAGAAAGGCCAAAACCTAGGAAGAAACCTAGAGAGGAACCAGGCTATGTGGGGTGGCCAGTCCTCTTCTGGCTGTGCCGGGTGGAGATTATAACAAAACATGGTCAAGATGTTCAAATGTTCATAAATGACCAGCATGGTCGAATAATAATAAGGCAGAATAGTTGAAACTGGAGCAGCAGCACAGTCAGGTGGACTGGGGACAGCAAGGAGTCATCATGTCAGGTAGTCCTGGGGCATGGTCCTAGGGCTCAGGTCCTCCGAGAGAGAGAAAGAGAGAAGGAGAGAATTAGAGAACGCACACTTAGATTCACACAGGACACCAAATAGGACAGGAGAAGTACTCCAGATATAACAAACTGACCCTAGCCCCCCGACACATAAACTACTGCAGCATAAATACTGGAGGCTGAGACAGGAGGGATCAGGAGACACTGTGGCCCACTCAACGTCAACAAAACAAAGGAGATGATCGTGGACTTCAGGACACAGCAGAGGAAGCACCTAACTATCCACATCGGCGTGACAGCAGTGGAGAAGGTGGAAAGTCTTAAGTTCTGCGGCGTACATGTCACTGGCAAACTGAAATGGTCCACCCACATAGACAGTGTGGTGAAGGAGACTGAAGAAATTTAGCTTGTCACCTAAAACCCTCAAAAACTTTCATAGAAAAACAATTGAGAGCATCCTGTCGGGCTGCATCACCGCCTGGTACAGCAACTGCACCACCCACAACCTCAGGGCTCTCCAGAGAACGGTGCGTTCTTCACAACGCGTCAGCTGGGGCAAACTACTTGCCCACCAGGACACCTACAGCAACCAATGTCACAGCAATCAATGTCTCAGTCCCAATGTCAAAAGATCATCAAGGACAACAACCACCAGAGGCACTGCCTGTTCACCTCGCTATCATCCAAAAGTTGAGGTCAGTACAGGTGCATCAAAGCTGGGACTGAGAGACAGAAAAACAGCTGCTATCTCAAGGTCATCAGACTGTTAAATAGCCATCACTAGCACAGAGAGGCTACTGCCTACATACACAGACTTGAAATCATTGGCCACTTTAATAAATGTAACACTAGTCATTTTTAATAAGGTCACTTTAATAATGTTTATATATCTTGCATTACTCATCTCATATGTATATACTGTATTCTATACTATCTATGTCGCTCTGACATTGCTCGTCCATATATTTATATATTCTTAATTCCATTCCTTTACTTAGATTTATGTGTATTAGGTATTTGTTGTGTAATTGTTGGATATTACTTGTTAGATATTGCTGCACTGTCGGAACTAGAAGCACATGCATTTCGGTACACCCGCAATAACATCTGCTAAACACTTGTATGTGACCAATAAAATTAGATTTTGATTTGTTCTCGAATCCGAGTCCATGTCTGATTCACCAATGGTTGACTCACGAGTCCCTATGGCTAAAGTCTGAGTCCCCTTGCTCTGAGTCACTGGGTCCACATTAACTCAAAATACAGTTATTTACCCTGTCAGATATAGTGCCCACCAGAGAATCTGAGGGACATTTATAAAATAGATCTTAAAACATACCTTTTTAGCATTGCTTTTCCTTGGGGTGCTTTTTAGTCAATTGTTTTAATTGTTATTCTTTTGTTTGTTGTGTAGTAAATATTTCATTTTTATTTTCATTGTTTTTAGTTTTTATTTTCCTGTGAAGGAATGCAACACAATGTACATGTCTGAAATGTGCTGTAAATTTAGTTTGATTTGATTAGTGTAGTGGCAAGAGGGATTTAGTCATTAAATTGTTTGCTATCCATTTTCCTTTCTTTCTGTGCCACCAAATGTTTGCATTTAGGCTACTGATAATGTTACCAGGACCACGTTCAGTTGCAAAATGTTCTCGAACGTTGCAGATAGAAATTCCATGAATGGAGCCAACATTATTTCTTATTCAACATGTCAGAGAGGCATGTTTGTTCTATATACACATTTCTATTGGAACGTTCCAAAACGTGACATCCTGCTGAAAGCACCGCAGGTTGTTAGCTGTAGCTAGCTAATGAGGTAACATAACTGAACAAGGTGTAGCCTATTCTTTGAATCAGCTGTGTACTGCTAGGGCAAAAAACAAAATGTGCCCCTTGGGAGGGAGGGCCCTGAGGGTTAGGATAACTACCAGTAGAGTTAATTTAACCCATTTATTTTAACACTGTGATTTCAACTATCCTTGATTTGCAGGTTGAAAGGGAGACACAAAAGGTGAACTGCTATTAAAAAAAAAGTATAGAAAAGTATTTTGTATTTTGAAAATGCAAATTTCAGCTCTCGAAAGTATCTTGTTACAAAATACATTGGGATTGTAGTTCAGCCCAATGTAATTCAAATGACAAAATACTCAGAAGTAATTGAAATACACATTTAAAATACATGTAACAGGAATACTCGCCATCTCTGCATGCAGCAGACAACCCTGGTGAAGTGGCCAAGAAGATCCCCCATTTATTTGAGCTGCCACTGGACGGCCATCTTACCACGACCAGGTATAGCACATCTCACACGCCATAGCACACATACTCATGCATGCTCACACACACATCATACCACTTGTATACATACACATGCACACATACAATAAACCCATACACAAAACACTTGATAATCGGTTAATTGGTGTTGTCACAATAAAGTATTCAATCCAGGCTAAACTCTCACTGTATCTCTCTCTATTGACGTCAACCTTGGTGATTTATTACATTATGTAAGATTCATAAAGAAAATAAACAGTTTCGGTTGACATTTTGGATTTTGGACCATAGTCAGCACATTTACATGCACATTATAATCATTCGATATTAAGCTGATTATGGGCTATACAGCAGTAAAATTGGGCTCTGTTTTTTCCTGTTACATTTCCTCACTGTCACTTGTGTTGTGGTCTCCAGGGATCTGACCGTGCTGGTGTCTAAGATGAATGACAAGCAAATGGACAAGACAGAGCTGGGCTAACTCCGAGCCATCATCCTCTTCAACCCAGGTTAACGCTCATGTCTTCAAATATTTTTTTTCTTCTCATAAAGCCCTTTTTACATCAGCAGTTGTCATAAAGTGCTTTACATAGATACCCAGTCTAAAACCCCAAAGAGCAAGCAATGCAGAGTCAGAAGCACAGAAGCTAGGAAAAACACCCTAGAAGGCAGAAACCTAGGAAGAAACCTTCAGAGGAGCATGGCTCCGAGGGGTGGCCAGTCCTCTTCTGGCTGGACCAGGGTAGAGATTGAAAAGTACATGTGGCCATTAAGGCCAGATCATTTTTCAAGACCAACTCCAACCAGTTCCTGATAATCAGTTGATTGGTAGGATCTGGTCTGTTAGAGCAAGGCTAGAACAAAAGCCTGAACCATCCAGTGGCTGTCCGGAGGAAGGTTGCCCACCTCTGCTGTAAGTCAATTACCATAAGAAAACAAAAAAATATATTAAAAAGTATTTTTTGTCTGTAATTTAAAAGGTGCTGGTACAGGTTGGTGGAACTACAATAATTTGAGACTCATAGGACCATCGCACCATCTTAGCTTTTTTGTATTATAATTTGCAGGTGTAACTTATTTGAACAAAAATATAAATTCAACATGCAACAATTTCAACAGTTTTACAGAGTTACAGTTCATATAAGGAAATCAGTTGATTTAAATTAATAAATTAGGCCCTAGTCTATGGATTTCACACGACTGGGCAGGGGCGCATCTCTGGGTGGGTCTGGGAGAGCATAGGCCCACCCACTGGAGATCCCAGCCAATCAGAATTAGTTTTTGCCCACAAAAGGGCTTTATTACAGACAGAAATAGTCCTGTTTCATCAGTTGTCCAAGTCACTAGTCGCAGATGATCCTGCAGCTGAAGAAACCAGATGTGAAGGTCCTGGGCTGGCGTGGTTACATGAGGTAGTGCCAGTTGGACACACTGCCAAATTCTCTAAAACGACGTTGGAGGTGGCTTATGGTAGAGCAATGAACATGCAATCCTCTGGCAACAGCTCTGGTGGACATTCCTGCAGTCAGCATGTCAATTGCATGCTCCCTCAAAACTTGAGACATCTGTGGCATTGAGTTATGTGGAAAAACTTTTATTGTCCCCAGCACAAGGTGCACCTGTGTAATGATCATGCTGTTTAATCAGCTTATTGATATGCCACACCTGTCTAGTGGATGGATTATTTTGGCAAATATTAAATGCTCACTAACACGGATGTAAACCAATTTGTGCACAACATTTGAGAGAAATAAGCTTTCTGTGTCTCTTAAACATTTCTGGTATCTTTTATTTCAACTCAGGACCAACACTTTACATGTTGCATTTATAAACATGTTTTCAAGACTATTCCTGTGCTTCCATCATGATTTTAGAAGACTGTATAAGCTATTTATATTATAATTTTTTAGTCTTTATATCAAAATGTCTGATGTTGGTAATTCGTATAAACCAATATCAAGGTAGTTGTGAATTCATTGGTATGAACATACAATACAGCTGCCCGATTTGAAATGGATGGTAAGCCATTGGATCACCCACATTGTAAAACTGGACAAAATTGTATTGACCCCTTTGCCAGCTGATGGTAGGCTACACTGAAACGCCAATGTTTGCCCAACAACTGATGATTGTTTTTGCACCTTTGAACAGAGAGAGGAATCAGTCAGCTCTCAAGCCCATGCCAAATGTGGGGCCAGACTCAGCATCGGGGTCAAATTCAGACCCACAATCACATATTTTTGTTCAACTATAGTCGCTGCTGCTGCCACTGTTTTACAGTAAGTAGGTAAGTAAACCTTGTACAAGTAAGCCTCATCTGAGCCAGAATGGCCCACAAGGGCAGGAGCCCTTCTCCTGATTCTATAGCGTGAGGCAGCTTGACTTGCATAGTTAAATAAAGGTGAAATAAAAATAAATGTTCTTCCTAATGCTGAGTGACTCGACCAGGGATCAGACCAGGGAAAAATATTGAAGGCAAATATGTTGCAGTGTGCAAACTTAACATGATGAACAGGAATGGCATTTACTCTCACAGGTGGCCAAAAATAACTACATGAAAGCCAAGCCCCCAATAGGCCACACCTCCTGGATATAACCAATGGATTATATTAAAAAAGACCCAGCTGCGCGGTCAACTCAGAATGAAATTGAATAAAAAACTCAACTGATGTTTAAATTAACCCATGTTTGGCTAATCAGATTATATATTTACATTTTATGATATTGCACAGATATAAAGGAAAGGTTAGGTTATAGCAGGTCACTTCATTTTTGAGCACATGTACTGTAAGTAATACATCTTGTTAAAAAGCTTGTTTCCAATATTGGAACAGCTGGTACTTTTTCTGTTACCTCCAATCTCCCATCTGAGTTATACAGTTCAAAGTATGCAAAGGCTGAAAGAAAGGTCTACTTTCAACTTTAGAAGAAATAGGGCCTGATTACAAGCTGAGACCACAAGCAGAGCGCTCACCAACCGACTCTTCTGGGGATCGGACCCTTTTTTCCCCAACTATCGTCTAAAAGGACTTACCCAAATCTAACTACCTGTAGCTCAGGACCTGAAGCAAGGATATGCATATTCTTGATATAATTTGAAAGGAAACACTTTGAAGCTTGTGGAAATGTGACATTAATGTAGGAGAATAACACATTAGATCTGGTAAAAGATAATACAAAGAAAAAAAGACATGCGTTTTTGAAATGCAAGAGAAAGGCCATATTTAGATTTTGGCCACTAGATGGCAGTGTATGTGCAAATTTTAGACTGATCCAATGAACCATTGTATATATGTTCAAAATGTTGTATCAAGACTGCCCAAATGTGCCTATTTGGTTTATTAATACATTAATAACTATGCACTCTCCTCAAACAATAGCATGGAATTATTTCACTGTAATAGCTACTGTAAATTGGACAGTCCAGTTAGATTAACAAGAATTTAAGCTTTCTGCCTGTATCAGATAAACCTATGTCCTGGGAATATATTTTGTTACTTGCAACCTCATGCTAATCACATTAGCGTACATTAGCTCAACCGTCCCACGAGGGGGACACCGATCCCGTAGAGGTTCATCTCAAACCCAACCTCCCTGGGTGCAGGGCTATAGTCTTGATTACAGAGGAAGTAACACAGCATGTGTAACCATGGCTGCTGAGGGGAGAATGGCTCATAATAATGGCTGAAACGGAGCGAATGGAATGGAATAGACGTATTTGATACCATTCCACCTATTCCGCTCCAGCCATTATCACAAGCCCAATCTCCCCAATTAAGGTGCCACCAACCTCCTGTAGTAACCAACACAAGCACTTCATCCTGGGAGCAGCTAAGACTGCAACAGGAATGCAATGCAGCTGGGGAGCTGTTTGAGGAGAAGGGAAAATGATCAATTTGTGGAGAACATGTCCATTCATTTTGGCCCCCCTCAAAGCACTTCAGCTCAACCAGACTTACTGAGGTTTTAACAAAGTAAAGAGGACATGACCCATGGCAACAGAGGTAGGTAGGTGTGTGTGTATATATATATATATATATATATATATATATATATATATATATATATATGTATATGTATATGTGTGTGTGTGTGTGTGTGTGTGTGTGTGTGTGTGTGTGTGTGTGTGTGTGTGTGTGTGTGTGTGTGTGAGAGAGAGAGATACGCAGTAAGCAGTGGCCTGCGTTTCCAGATGACTGCATCTAGGCTCCACTGCTGGTCTCTCGGCTTCAGGAAGCGCTTCGTCTCCATGAGATGAACTCTGTGCAGTGGCAATATTTAAAACTTTCAGCACTTATTCAATGAATGTGTCTTTCTTTTCTGATCGATTCAGCATCACACCTTTCTCAAGAAGAGATGCTCTGTGAGTTGTCTTTAAACTCAACCTTAATTCCAATCCATTTTCTTTAAACAATGTATTTTTTGTTTGCGTCAGGTCAAGATTTATTTTGGGGTGGGTATTTTTAGTGTGTAATTTGGACTAAAAGCATTCCTCCTCAAAGCTTCTACTCTCCCTGTCCACCTGAGCCCCTTCCGGGCTGTCTCCTCAGCAACATGCCATTACCCTGTCATCATTCATGTCCCTTTAGTAAAATATCAAGTTGGGAATACAGTGACCCCAATGTAGGGGGCTAAACACAGCAGAACTGAGGGAGTGAGTTCACTGACTCACAGTTTTATTCCCTAGGCAACTCTCACTCCCACACCATCACTATGACCCATCCATTCCATCATACATATAATTTTTTTTGTAGTTTAAAAAATTGGTGCAAATTAATTTTGCCCCTGAAGGCGAAGCCTTTTTTGGGCTGTGGAGAACCTTTTTATATTGGTTCTTTGTATAATCATCCATTCTGCCAGGAACAAGGAATCATTACACTGTAAAAAACAATCCTTGCTCGTGTGTGCAGTGAAAATATACAACAAATGACTGTATTTTTTTAGCTGGATTAAGATGTTCTTTCTGTAAGAGACAGCAGGCTGCTGTATTCGGATTACTTTGGAATTAACCACACTTGGGCTATTAACTCACAACCTCTTGGTTGCCAGCAACCTGAATATCCTGCTATGCCACCGGGCATAAAAATAAATAAATAAATCAGGAATAAAAAAAAAAGTGTTACCTAAAACCATTAAGGGTTATTCAATTGTCCCAATAGGAGAACCCTTTGAAAATATATATTTTTGGTTCCAAGTGGAACCCTTTCACGATATATTTCATCACTAAAAGCGTCTAAGTAGAACCTTTTTTACCAGCCAAGGGTTCTACCTGAAACCAAAAATAGTTCTCCTATGGGGGAAAAAAAAGAACCCTTTTTTACAAGAATGTATATCTCTCCATTCTCTTTCATTTATAAGTCAAAGTCACTAAGTCAGTTTGGCAACATAAAGAGTTGTCCAATGGATAAGATATTGTAAAAAACCTTGAGGCATCACCAAGTGACCTCGTCAAGAGATTAGGACCTCTTGGCATACCGGTTAAGGTGTTAGCTAGACATTTATTGGACCCCGGTTTAAGTCCCAGTTGGGGCTACCCCCCTGAATTCATTACAATATTGTCCATCACCTTCATATCTATTCATGTAGCACTCTATTCTCTGCCATTCAAAAGTCAATGTGTCAACATAAAATATATATCTATTGAAATATGCCACAGATATATTAAAATACAATAGACATATGAGTAGAGATATCAATAGTGTTCTGTTTCTGAGGTAGGTAGGTGAGGTATTTTAGCCAAAGGGAACACAGAAAGATAAGAGAGAGAAAAAGAGAGAGAAAAGAGAGAGAAAAAGAGAAAGTGTGAAGAAAGGGCTGATAACAGAATTTCAGTGAAAAGAGTTACAGTTAACCAGTGTTTTCCTCATGTACTGAGTGACCTGGCTGGATTTCAGCTTGACCTTCATGTAAACCAGTATCAGTAGAATACAGAGTCCTCTATTAACAGTGTTTTTATGTAATACTTGGACAGAGTTTGTGTGTGTTTGTGCACGTGTATGTATCTGCTAAGGTGTGTGACCTACAGTAGCTAGAACATTCAGTTCACCTCAGTCATTTAAAATAGATACATTTAATGTCAAATTTATATTGTCTATATTTACCTTCCAACAATATCGTGGTGGCTGTATACTGTATGTCAATGTTAACTCAACCGAACCACTGAATGGTTACGGGTGTCAAGTAACTCACCTACTGCTGTTTACCTGTATGTCTATTTCTAGAAATGCCCCATTAATTTCTACTGTCAACATATGGCTCACAATGATGACCTGTCCAGTGTGGTTTGCCTTAGTGATGACATCCTGTTGTTGTGGATGGAAACCAGGCTATTTAGGGATCTTTGTGTGTGTGTGAGTGAAATTGTGTTGGTGCGTGCGTGTGCACCAGAAGACCACAGACTGAGGCTGAGGTGACGTCCCACACAGGACCAACATCCTGTAAACACCTGGCTTTATTGTCCCTCATCGCCATGGTGACCAGGTTTATTGTCCAAGACATCTTCGCCGCCATCATCCAATCCATCCATCCGTAGAATGGAACGGAACCTGGAACCGGAATTGCACTTATTCCAATTTCCAGCTGTCATGGTTTCAGAATAATCATGGAGCGTTTAGATGATGTCATTAAGATCCTTTCCTTTCTGACCCGCTGGGGAGTTCTGTTGATGGAGTGGCAGTAGTGCATGGCCTAGCTGTTACCATAGTAGCCTAATATGGCTCAAGTCAATAATAGCGCAGTATTATTATTGGGTGCGAATTGAGACTTGCCTAGAGTGTGTGTGATTCAGAGACACATCCTTGTTTTTCATACTTCTGCCCAGCACATATTCTATCAAGGGCCTTGACACACACACACATCTGTCACATAGTCGAAGACAGTTTACATTTGCCCTCCAACCTCTTCCGATTCACTTGGCCTTCGATGAAACGTCTGAAAACATGCTATTCCTTCAATTTATGTATGTTTTTCCCCGCATGAGTTCCTTGAATAATACATGCATGGCCGTTGGTTGCCAATATGACATGTCAGCATAGATTGTGTTGCGAACAAGAAGGACAAAACGGAAAGTAACTTGGAAGTAGGAATATAAAGGGGCTGGTCAGCAAGTTTATCTTGAGTTGAAAGCAGGCACACAGCTCATAGGATTACCCAACAGAAGTTGTGGTTCACAGAATGGCCAGAGCTAAAATATGGGCCACACTATAGATTAGAAGAGAGATATAGGGAGACCCTCTTCATTGTATACTTGTACTCCTATTTGTATCATCCCCCATAGTATCATGCTCTTGGCTTTTAGATCGTTATCTTCCCACATTGACATATTGCCATGGGATCTAGCACTAACAGTTTTAATATTATTGGTTTCATATGCATAAGGTTGACTACTTTGCACTGGTAGTGTACTGGTTGCAGAAGCAGTTTGTTGTTGTTGATGCTGACTTAGGGTATAAAGAGAGAGTGTGATGGTAAATAGCTTGTAGTAGCAGCATTGTTGCTATTATTGTCGTTGTCATAATGAGCAGTGTTATGCTGGTACGTTGTGTGTGTGGGTGGACTGCACTATAAAACATTTCCTGTAATTTTTACAGTAAATGACTGGCAGATTTACAGGACCTTTACTGTAACACAAATCTACAGCATATTACTGGAACACCTGACTACAGTAACATGCTGTATTTCTAGAATTTACAATGCATTACTGGATGCACAGTGGTTAGTAAACCTTTGCAGATTTACACTGCATGAAGCTAGTGCCAAAGATGTGCAGTATTTCTGTTACATGTATTTGATATAGGTATTTCAATACTTTCCATACCTATTTTGTATTTTACTGGCATGATCAACAATTCATGAAGCCTATTTTGGAACAATTGAATTAGAATACATTAATTTTGTATTTTCTAATATAAATATAGATTTGCAAGTAGCCCACTTAACTACAACATTCTCGCTAACAGTAAAATCATATTTTTTCTTGCCTATGTCTATGGTATATTCTTGTTTACCTTAGTGTATTAAACTAAGTCGCTCTGGATAAGAGCGTCTGCTAAATGACCAAAATGTAAATATGAACACTTGCAAAGCACACTGCTCAGTATTGTTCTAATGATCCGCCTCCAAAACAAGGTCAAATTTGATCAAAATACAAATAGTTTGAGGGCAGAGCTCATTAAAATAATACCCAACAGTCTGCATTGCAAATTTCCATTTTTAACATTTCCATTTGACATTTAAAAGATGCTCGTGTCCAGACAGTCAGTGCATTCATCTAAGGTTTATAAAAAAAACAAATATCACAGTCATAGCGAGTAAAACGTTTCTGTAACCGTTACTGGGAATGTTGTTTTATTTAAGGATACATTGGTCTTCAAAATTGACTGTATTAAAAACCAGATATCTTTTGGATGCATCTCTAGCTTGTGCAAACTATTTTATTGTAATAATCACAGTAATTTCCCACCAGATTCCTGTAAGTTACTAGAAAATGTAGAACAATGTCACAGTAAAATACTGTAAAATATGCCTATTGAAAGAAAGTAAATGTTACTGTAATCATGTTGGTGTTTCACAGTATTTTACTGTAATTACATGGGATTAGTGCAAACAGGCTATTACAGCATATTTCTGAATATTTTGTGTTTTATATAACTTGCACTTGTCGAGGCCTCAACAAAGGCTTCTAAACTGGCAGTGATTACAAATCAAAAGGACGTGGCTATCAATCATTATAGGTTTGAGACTTGCTGCCACTCTGATCTGTTCACTGTATACATTTGATTATAGGGAACTACTACCACCTACAGTAACTTCAGAAAGTATTCACACCCCTTGACATTTTGCACATTTTGTTGCGTTACAGCCTGATTTTAAAATGACACAATACCCCATGTCAGTGGAATTATGTTATTAGATTTTTTAAAACAAATTAATAAAAATAAAAAGCTTGTCTTGAGTCAATAAGTATTCGACCCCTTTGTATGGCAAACCTAAATAAGTACAAGAGTAAAGATGTGCTTAACAAGTCACGTAATAAGTTGCATGGACTCTGTGTGCAATAATAGTGGTTCACATGATTTTTTCATATTACACCATCTCTGTACCACATGCATGCATGATATAATGTGTAAGGCCCCTTAGTCGAGAAGTGAATTTCAAGTAGATTCAACCACAAAGACCAGGGAGGTTTTCCAATACCTTGCAAAGGGCACCTATTGGTAGATGTGTGAAAATAAAAAAAGCAGACACTGAATATCCCTTTGAGCATGGGGATGCTATCAATTATGCTTTGGATGGTGTATCAATACACCCAAAGATACAGCCATCCTTCCTAACTCAGTTGCCGGAGAGGAAGGAAACCAATGAGGCCAATGGTGATTTTAAAAACAGTTGCAGAGTTAATGGCTGTGATAGGAGAAAACTGAGGATGGACCAACAACATTGTATTTACTCCACAATATTAATCTACATGACTGAGTGAAAACAAGGAAGCATGTATATAATACAAATATTCCAAAACATGCATCCTGTTTGCAATAAGGCACTAAAGTAATACTGCAAAGGAAATGTGGCAAATTAATTCAATACAAAGTGTTATGTTTGGGGCAAATCCAACACATCACTGAGTACCACTTAATATTTTCAAGCATGGTGTTGGACACATCATGTTCTGGGTATGCTTGGGAGTAGGGAGTTATTTGGAATAAAAATAACTCATGCTGCCAAACATACCCCCGTAAAACTGACCATCCTACCGATCCTCTACTTTGGCGATGTCATTTACAAAATAGCCTCCAACACTCTACTTAAAAAATTGGATGCAGTTTATCACAGTGCCATATGTTTTGTCACCAAAGCCCCATATACTAACCACCACTGCGACCTGTACGCTCTCGTTGGCTGGCCCTCGCTTCATACTCACCGCCAAACCCACTGGCTACAGGTCATCTACAAGTCTCTGCTAGGTAAAGCCCTGCCTTAGCTCACTGGTCACCATAGCAGCACCCACCCGTAGCACGCGCTCCAGCAGCTATATCTCACTGGCCAACCCCAAAGCCAATTCTTCCTTTGGACGCCTTTCCTTCCAGTTCTCTGTTGCCAATGACTGGAACAAACTGCAAAAATCACTGAAGCTGGAGACTCGTATCCCTCACTAGTTTTAAGCACCAGCTGTCAGAGCAGCTCACAGATCACTGCACCTGTACATAGCCCATCCAATTACCTCATCCCCATACAGTATTTATTTATTTATCCTTTGCACCCCAGTATCTCTACTTGCACATTCATCTTCTGCACATCTACCATTCCAGTGTTTAATTGCTATATTGTAATTACTTCGCCACCATGGCCTATTTATTGCTTTACCTCCCTTATCCTACCTCATTTACACACACACTGTATATAGACTTTTTCTACTGCATTATTGACTGTATATTTGTTTATTCCATGTGTAACTGTTGTTGTTTGTGTCGAACTGCTTTGCTTTATCTTGGGCAGGTTGCAGTAGTAAATGAGAACTTGTTCTCAACTAGCCTATCTGGTTAAATAAAGTTTAAATAAATCTGAATAAAATTGTAAATAAGAATTTGTTCTTAACTGACTTGCCTAGTTAAATAAAGGTTAAATAAATTAAATCCATTAATATAGGTTGATGCTCCTTTAAATATGGAGGGTCTTATTCTTGTGACATGATGATCGATGCTTGGCTGCCATTTGACAAATAAAAAAAAAAAAACACTTTTACCCATAATAATCTCATCATGTAATAAACTATACCTGCACTGTATATGCAAGCTGTTGGCTAGAGCGCATGTGCCAATACCAGAGTGGGCATAATGTGGGATTTAATTATTAGTGCCAGAAGGACATGGACCAGAATTGAACCCATGCTAACCTGGTAGGCTTATATGTGCATGCTCAAGTCAGTGACCCTAACCACGAGACCACCCCAGGCCATGATTTAACTGAATTTTGACCTTAGGATACACTTGACACTTGCATGCCGTAACCTAATGGCTATATAAAAAGACGGTTGTTGATGTGTATGACTGCATTGCAGTAATAGGACCTAGGCATAACGTTTCAGCTTGCAAGAGTGAAAATTATTTTGATGAGAGCAAGCAATGATCCCAATGACTGCCCACTCATGGGGAGAAAGATAACTGCTCATTTTCAGAGACTCACCAGGCTCATTTGAATTTCCTATGCAGCAGGTACATTTTCTGCAAAAAAATAGTGATCAAGTTAAGATCCGTACTAAGCAGGATCAATGAGTTGGCCAGCTAACTTTCATAAACAACCCAAATTATCTACTGATTTTCAAGAACATTAAGAAAGCCAGACTTCAATGTGTTTTTGGTTGTTAAGTCAAATAGACAATGCTCATTTCAAGCTATCCTTTCTAAAAAAAATGTTTTAATTATTTCTGAATATTTAGGCAAGTTAGCTGGCCAACTCATTGATTCTGCTTTGTAGTATACCCCTCAGATGTTGCGTGGCTGTTTTATTGTTGTTGTTATACCTGCCAGCTAACCAGGTGTAGAGTGGGGAGGAGAGAGGAGGGGAGCACGGAGAGCCAACTCTCGACCCCTTGGTGCCCTGTGGTGAGGAAGTTCATGGTCTATCATGGACTCTGGATCAATGAGGGCACCAAAGGATTTTTCTCTCTGTATAACCATGGTGTACCTCACGTGCTGTCCGCAGTCAAAGAGCAAATGTACTGTCAGGACCATGACAGAATGACATATAGGATTATAGTACCTAACAACCCAGAGCTTTTTCTGGTCAGGAAAATCTCCAGTCCCCGATAATAAGAGGTGAATATTTGTGCAAGATGGCTGTCAATAGAGATATAGTACTTTAGGAAAATGTACGGAGGTCTGGTATAAAGAGGTCATTCAGGTCATATACTGTCACCAAGGGTGTCACACACAGAGCAGGCCCTGTCCTGGCCCCACTTCGGCAGGAATGATAAGAATGGACATTCACATTCACAGTTGTGAATGGTGTTTTTTGTTAATTTGTTTGTTTTATCAATTGGACTCAGGCCAGGACCTTCAGAGGGTCTTTGTCATTGGTCAACACCAGTAGGCAGCCATTGTCATTGGTCAGAGCATGTTCTGTGAACTGTGGAAGAACCTATGAGCATCAGCAACATCATCAGCAGCTCTGCCATTATACTGGGCCAGGGCTACATTTCCTGCAACACGGCAACTGCATTATCACACTTTACAATACCACAACACAGGGACACGAGTGGGTAAGCCATCAAATACAACCCTTCTCTTTCATACCATACTAATCTACCTTCAATAGGTACACTACACTCTTTCTGTTTCACAGAAAACCATGCCGTTCACCTTTGGTTCACCCACCAACCACTGAGTGTTTCCCCTGCTATAATGAAAACAGACAGTGATTGTTTGAAGAAGAGGTACACTAGAAACACAGTTCTTGACCAGGGAGGGATGGATGAATGATTGAACGAACAAGAGCTCTGCTTCAGTACCGCCAATTACCACCCCATGTGTTCCTCTTTGAACGACAGGATCGACCAGGTGGAGATGTTTGTGAGAGAGGGGGGCATTTTGTGAAAGAGGTGGTTATTCCACTTCAGACAAAGCACAGAAGTTCCCTTCACAAAGACAGATCTTTGCTTTATATTTTGTGCTTGACCTTGATGCCCCCCTGGCAGTGGCGATTTAAGCGTTTCAATCTTGGTGGGGCAAAAATAATAAATAAAGGGGTGATTCATGCCAGCAAAGCCACTACACAAAACAACACTAAACAATACATTAATTGCACTATAACAGTGCCCACAAACTGTTAGGGGCTAAACAAAGCTGCCCAAAAGCAGAGCTTTCTTTTCAGCAGCATTTAGTGAATCCTTACCACTGCTACACCTCGCTATAAGCAGAGCCCTGTCTTGCAGCGAAACAGTTAATTCAGCCTTATTTACTGCTTTTTTTAAAAATGCTAAAAATTAAGACAGCTGATATGGCTGACTTGCTTAAACAAAAGTGGTTTCTACTGACAATTGAGATGTACAAACTATGGCATAAGGGGACGACGAGAAGAGGCAATCTGTCATTTTGATGAAGACATTAATGAGAGAGCTAGGACGCACGTAGTCAATATAACCATTTGTTCGGGACTTTTGAAATGTACAGCGACAGAATTCAGAACATGGGCCGTTCTTACAGTATTATCCCTGTACACCAAGTTAGAACTGTAGGATAAATAAAGGGGGCATATAAGCAGACAATGGAAGCTCTTACAATATTTGATAACATTTCTCTAAAATGGGCTATAGGCTACATGTGCACCATCAAGTCAGAACAGTAGTAAGTTATGAAGGGGAAAGGGACCAAATTATTAGGGTGAGGCACATTTGCTACAATGGTTTACTACACAACATACACTTAGTATTACTTTCTTAGCTACAGTATACATATTTCCCTGGCATATTAAAATGTATGTGGCAGCATACAACATTTTAGGACTCACCTTGTTTTGCTGTGCTCACTTGAACAGGAAGGAGGCGCGGCGGTCCTTCTTGTGGGCAAATTTGGTCATCAAACCTTATCAAAGTCTGGCATTCTCTGGATTTATGGTGCTTTCAAGACAACTGGGAACTCTGAAAAAAACATGGTTGAATCATGACATCAGTGATCTTCATGTCGGAGCCTTGGAATTCCGAGTTCGATGACCGTTCCAAATGTATTTTCCCAGTCGGAATGTATGTATATTTTTTGCTAAACAGGTGGGGCAGAGCGGGTCGCCACTGCCCCCTGGCTGCAAGCAGGTTATTTGTTTGTGTGGGAGAGATGCTCGGTTCCCTCTGGTCAAGGTCATCAGGTCTACTCCATGTCTCCACCAGGCATATCTCTCTCTATTTATATTTGAGTAAGTGTAAGAGTGTATGTGTGTGAAAGTATCCATGACTGAGTGAAAGAGAACATTTTAACCTCAGCTCTCACACAGGCTCCCTCACTTGGCTCTGTTTGTCCAGGCCAGGTAGGCCAGGAGAACAGCCCAGGGGCTCTGAATGTGGAAACTGGGGACTAGAGCAACAGAGCAAGGTGACACCAGGCACCACAGAGAGCCTGTTAGGCTCGTGTAACACTGAGGAGAGCAGGGCTCTGGTAAAAAGTAGTGCACTACAGGGAACAGGCTGCAATTTGGGATGCTGGCAGACCAGAGAGAGCTGGGGGCATAGCTGTGTGTGGCGGGAGCCTCTACATTTTGTTCTAGTTAGGAACTCTTTCACTGGACCTAGGTTGCATTTCAAAACAAGAAGCCGGCGTGAACGCAGTACACACACACACACACAGGTGCAGGGAGGAATGACGTATATAGGCACACACACAATCACAAGAACACTATTTTCTCTCCCATCTCCACCCACTAAATGGTCACATTCTGCGAGCAGTGTGGGCTACAGGGGAGGCAGAGAGGGAAGGCAGGGGGAGGAGGGGAGGTGGAAAAGGGGCCAAAAGCCAGATCTGACCAACTTCCTATCTCACAAAATGAATATTGAACGATACATTTGTTGCCATGCATTTCGCACAAGAAAGTGTTCTCATCCATGCTTTGCCACCAAGTTCTACTCTAAGTTTGAAAATTGGCCTGAAAAAAAGAATTCATGCATTCCTCTACAGATAACTAGAGGTAGGAACAAAAGTATTATGACACCCTTGATGCATGCGTTATCCTGAGGTCAGAGTGCAGGAAAAGGTCTACGAGGGTGTTGTGAAAACACTCACGCTGCCTCCCCAATATGTTCAATATCTTAGCTATTTCATTCACCGTCGGCCAATCGCTGAGCCGTTTTCCAAGTTGTCAATCGGACCATTGAGAAGGGTTTAGAGTTTAGGCAATAACATGTAACCACACAAAAAGAGGGAATGGAGTAGGCATGTGGAAAGGATGGAGGGGGAAGCGGCTGGATGGCTTGTTATTCTCCTATGAATTAGGCATGCGTACACAGACTGTAGCAGTAGGCCAGGCTTGTCCCTCCTCTGAGGATTGTAGACTCACAGGACCCACCTCCTCTTCTAACGCTTTACTACTGGCTGGATATGATACACAGGCCAGGTACAGAACCATCCTACTCAGGTAGAAGAGATGAGAGGATGAAAGGAGGGAGGAGAGGGTAAGAGGAGAGCGGTGGAGGGGAAAGAACGACAGGAGGAGAGAGGTGGGGAGGGGGAAAGGATGTTAGCCCCTGTGGCAAAGATATGCACTGATACAGGTGGCTGAATGGGGGCTCAGCAGGGAGAAAATGAATGGGTGTTGGTGACACACATCTCCAATACACTGGTCAGTTTCGATTTTTTTTTCTCTAATGGTTTTGCTTAGTATTGGGAGAGGGAAAGCTGATCCTAGATCTTTGCCTAGAGGCAAATTCTACCTGGAGTGTTCCAAAAGGGAAGCTCCCTCATCGCTTACGTAAGAGCAGCTAGATCAATGGCTATAAACTGGGCCACAAACTAAGCTGGGCCACTACAAACTGAGGCAAAAATACCAACATAATTATTTTTTTTACAAAATTCTGGCAGTCTGACTAGGAAACGGTCCTTAAAGCGGCAATCAGCAGTTGAAACAATAAAAACGTGGCCTCCCCGCCACAGTTTTGTTCAAAGCTGAGGGATGGGGCTGGAGAAATGTAACCACTCTCAAATTCACAGAGCTATGTCCGCAAGGACTGATGTTCCATGATATTAAAATATGAGAAAATAAGGATGATACTCAGATTAGCAATAGGTTGACATGTGTAAACAAGTGTGCCCAAAAGAGCTGCTGATATATGCCCCGAATTGCTGACCTGTTAGAAGGCAGCTAGCTGGCCCAGCACTCTTCCCTGCCTCAATCTTTACCCGGCAGGAATGGGACTGCAGAGTCATCACTGTCTTTCTCTCTCTCTCTGCCCTCCACCCAACCCACTTTCTAATACACACATGTGCATAAACACGTGAACATGCTCACAAAATGTGATTATTCCATATATCACTTTCATTACAGCTGCTGATTAATTTCCAATGACAATACACAAACGGTGACATAACTGTCTGACAAGTGGTAGATGTACTGTACATTCACAGCAGTATTAAAAGTACCCTGAACTCTTGAAGTACTCTTCTGAAGGGAGAGGTAAGTTACACATGACATGGTGGAGTGGCTTTCCACTGTACCATGTGACTAAACAACAACACAATACAAACCTACATTCTATTTTCACAGGATTACATTACAGTGATGTGTCATAAAACACAGTCCTTCGAAATGTCATTCAATGTTTTGGTATTTCAATTTCATCTTCTTTAAAAATGGTAAACTGGCAAATGTTATGTGCTTAAGTTAAGTAACATCCAGTAGTAGATCAAGATGATAGTGTGTGAATTACTTCGCTAAACCCTCATAAGATTCTCAAAGAGGAACCCATCTTATTCTCAATCCCACTCAGGGTCACGGTCGAGATGAAACAGAATCAGATGATATTGGTCAGGAAATGAAAGAGAAGAGAGAACGCAGAAGCAAAAGGCTTCGTCGCAAATGGCACCCTATTCCCTATGTAGTGCACCACTTTTGACCAGAGCCCCAAGTAATACACTATATAGGGAATAGGGTGCCATTTGAAACACATATACAAGATCTGGATCACTATAAAGCCTGTTTTAATAAGCAGCATATGAGCTGGTACCTGCTTTGAAACTGTTGTGGCTATGGTTTTCTGTGATGTGGTAGCTGGGTTTATTACAGACAGACTTTACACAAAAGTCAAGACTAATTTCCCTTCCTATACAGTCTCAATATTATGAAGTGATGTAATAAAAAACAAAAAAGGCATAACAGTATGATTAAAGAAAGTAATCATGGCATAATTTAGATCATAACATTTTAATGCAGATGATTCAATGGCTCGATGTTATGCTGACTAAACATCGATTGATTTTATATTGAAGGACTGTGCATCCGACACACCATTCCATAAAGTAGACATGTGAAATTTCACCTGAATGCCTAAAACAGACTGATGGCCAGTCTTGAGAAAATGCTTCAAACATTTCATAGAAATGTCTGAAAGATACTGAAGGCCAGAAAGTAGCTCTTCAAACATCCTCCTATTCCCTCCAAGTGCCTCATGGACTGGATACATCATCTCATAGCTTCCTTGTTCCTGCTCCTCCATGTTTGTCTACATCCTACATCATTACAAAACATGGCCCAGGCCAACACCACTAAATGCTGAAGTCATGGCACCTCTCTTCTTCAACCAAGCAATGCAGTCGATGTTGATTGACCGCACTGAGCTGAGGCTGGCGTGCAGCTCTCGTCTCGTGGAAACCAGACAAAGCCTTCCTGAGAGATGAAAGTCAAAGTCCTATAATTCCTGAAGTGTGTGTGCTAGAGATCAGAGCGGTGACACACACGTAAACGTGCAAGGGTGTGTGTACACACACACACACTGGCTCAGATATCAGAGAGAGGGGCAACATCAATCCATCTGACCAGTCTGTCTGCAGTCTCTCAGTAGCATTGCGCAGCAGAAGTGTGTGTGCCAACGCCACTCCCTCCTGAGAAAAATGCTGCTGTCTGCCTGACTCAGGTCTGCATCAGACTGCAGAAGACAGCACATTCACACACTCCTAGGAGCAGAGCACAAGACTCAAATCACTTTCTGTTCCCTTCATAGTGCAATACTTTTCATCAGAGTAATACATCATATAGTGCACTACTAATGACCAAAGTAAGCTGCTGTGAATAAGTGAAAAGATTATGGATATTCATCATAGGTCTTTTCAATGGCATTGATGCATCACCCTAATTTAGCTAGAAGGGAGGGTGAGCGACTCAATGACATCGTGATGGAAAGGCAGAAGTGTTAGTAGTCCACTGTATAAACACTCTGTGCTCAGCTGCTGACGGGTGTATATCAGCAGCATTAAGATAACACAGAGCTCCCTGTATCTCAACATTAGGGGTCTGCCATGTTACAGAGGTCACAGGGAGGGCAAGTCAGTCAGGCCAGGAAATTAATTCACTTCACACAACAATACAATTTCCCAGCAAGCAGCTCCTCTACTCTGCCTCAGGCCACAATACAGGCCCCAGCTGGTTTCCCCTCTACTCAGACTCAGGGTCCATCCCAAAGTCCACCCTATTCTCTATGTAGTGCATTACTTTTGACCAGGGACCATAGGGCAGTAGTGCACTATATAGGGAAAAGGGTACAATTTGGGACAACCTTACACACATCCAAGGCTTCTGACTATCCATTCTCTAACTGTCTGCATGGCTATAAATTTGTCCAGGCTTCAGTGATGGACATCGGTTTCTCAGTCCAGCTGTGTGTAGAAAAAGCAGACCTGACCACATCAGAAGAGTACAGAGGAAAGAAGCGAGCCACATCAGGCAGTAGCCTAAGCGAAACGACGATGCAACTGCTTCACTGCGCTGCAGTGATCCAAACCCGAAACCACAGTTGGAGGGGTGAGAGGAGAGGGAAAGACAGGGCACTGGGTTTGAAGCCAGAGAGAGGAAAGGGGGGAACAAGTATCCTGCATTGCAATTCCGTGGCCCATCATTGACTCTACATCCTCTGGCACACTGCCCTCAGAGAAGTGAATTCAGATCATAGCATGACATTCATTAAGGTCAGGCCCATCCAAAACCAGTCATCAACAAGCCCAACCAGCTGGTCGGCCTACAGTCTCAGACAATTTAACAAGGGGTGATGACACCAGAGATGCATGTAAACGTGTCAATGGATGACACCTGTCTTGAACTCACGAAAGCATTTCTGAATGAAAATAAACTATTTCATCATCCCTTGGGAAGTCTGTCTGTACTCCCTGTCCTTGTGGTCACCCTGAGTATAACCGGACCATGTGGACCTCA
This sequence comes from Oncorhynchus clarkii lewisi, assembly GCF_045791955.1. NCBI lineage: Eukaryota > Metazoa > Chordata > Actinopteri > Salmoniformes > Salmonidae > Oncorhynchus > Oncorhynchus clarkii. The sequence continues at coordinate 23,368,491 of NC_092167.1, read as the reverse complement.
GCTGGCCTTTACTGGCAGCACAGAACCACAACAGATGTGGAAGAGAGCCTAGCAGCCCTTCAACCAACCCACACACACACACACACACACACATACATACACTTACTTTTAGACTTCAGAGGCCATTTGACAGTTCAGGCAGGGATTTACTCCACAAAAGGGTTAGAATGCAGGCTAAAAAGAGCATCAATGGAGCGTACTAGTTCCGTTTGAAGTGCCTTGGTCTGTCAGCTGCAAAGACTTCCATGTCAATCTTCACAGTCTATTGTTGTTTTTGAGCTTGAAAGCAAGAGCAACAGAGAGAAATGTTGGAAAAGAGCAAAGCTGAAGGACTACTCATTGCATCACTAAGTCTCCACAGCAACCTGTTCTGACGCGAACACATACTTTCCTAACTGACTGCAATACAGTGTTGAGTTGGGAGTGTTGCAAGCTCAGCTTTCCTTGTGTTTCCGAGCACTATTAGGGCATCACAAAAACTAAAATCAGCAACAAAAAAAAGAAACGTCCTCTCAATGTCAACTGGGTTCATTTTCAGCAAACTTAACATGTGTAAATATTTGCATGAACATAAGATTCAACAACTGAGACAGACTGAACAAGTTCCACAGCCACATGACTTGAAATTGAATAATGTGTCCCTGAACAAAGGGGGGGGGGGGGGGGTTCAAGATAAAAAAATAAGCCACCAGCTGCATTAAGTACTGCAGTGCATCTCCTCCTCATGGACTGCACCAGATTTGCCAGTTCTTGCTATGAGATCTTACCCCACTCTTCCACCAAGGCACCTCAAGTTCCCGGACATTTCTGGGGGTAATGGCCCAAGCCCTCAGCCCCCGATCCAACAGGTCCCAGACGTGCTCAAAGGGATTGAGATCCGGGCTCTTCACTGGCCATGGCAGAACACTGACATTTCTGTCTTGCAGGAAATCACGCACAGAACGAGCAGTATGGCTGGTGGCACTGTCATGCTGGAGGGTAATGTCAGGATGAGCCTGCAGGAAGGGTACCACATGAGGGAGGATAATGTATTCCCTGTAACACACAGCGTTGCGATTGCCTGCAATGACAAGCTCAGTCCGATGACGCTGTGACACACCGCCCCAGACCATGACGGACCTTCCACCTCCAAATTGATCCCGCTCCAGAGTACAGGCCTCGGTGTAACGCTCATTCCTTAGACGATAAACGCGACTCTGACCATCACCCCTGGTGAGACAAAATTGCGACTTTTTGCCAGTCCTGTCTGGTCCAGCAACGGTGGATTTGTGCCCATAGGTGACGTTGTTGCCGGTGATTGCTGGTGAGGACCTGCTTTACAACAGGCCTACAAGCCCTCAGTCCAACCTCCCTCAGCCTATTGCAGACAGTCTGTACAATGATGGAGGGATTATGTGTTCCTGGTGTAACTCTGGCAGTTGTTGCCATCCTGTATCTGTCCCGCAGGTGTGATGTTCAAGATGTACCGATCCTGTGCAGGTGTTGTTACACGTGATCTTCCATTGCGAGGACGATCAACTGTCCGGCCTGTCTCCCTGTAGCGCTGTCGTAGGTGTCTCACAGTACGGACATTGCAATTTACTGTCCTGGCCACATCCGCAGTCCTCATGCCTCCTTGCAGCATGCCTAAGGCACGTTCATGCATATGAGCAGGGACCCTGGGCATCTGTCTTTTGACAGAGTCAGTAAAGAGGCCTCTTTTAGTGTCCTAAATTTTCACAACGGTGTCCTTAATTGCCTACCATCTGTAAGCTGTTAGTGTCTTAATGAACATGCACCTGTGGAACGGCCACTAACTGTTTATGGTTCATTGAAGCAGCATGGGAAGACATTTGGATTTTTACAAATTATCTTTGAATGACAGGGTCCTGAAAAAGTTTTTTTTTTTACTACTCCCCCTAACCTATCTATACAAACCTGAATTGCATTGGTTGTATTCCGTTGTGTGTAAATCTAAATAGGGTGATCTTGGCCCATCTTACTTTACAAAGGTGACGTAACATCTTGCATCTGGGTGCAAAAAACAAAGCCATTATGCACACAGATGGGGAATATCATTGAGGGTTCTTGTAAACTAAAGTCTCATCTCACTTTTGGCACACATTGCTGTTTTGAGCAGATGAAACACTGGAGAAGTACCACAGACAGAGGAGAGGAAATGTGGGTAATAAGCAGTGTGTGTGAGGTGGAGGAAGTTGCGACTTCTTTTTTTGTGTGGAAAGCACCAGCCAGGACAGGTTTCAACCAGCTCCTCATCCAGCGGAATTGAGATATATTCTGTGTGATTAGGGTGCCACTCTGTGCTCAACTTTGAAAACTACAACAGTATTTAAATTTGCATTGACGTCTTAGGCACTGCTAATCCAGAAAGATGCATAAAATCAGAGATATGCAGGATAATTTCTGTTCTCAAACTTTATTTGAATAACGTTCAAAATCCTGCATGAATTTAAAAACCAGACAACACTTGGGTTAATCACAGCAAAAACAAGAACCAGAGTACTTGGGGGTTGAATCTTTAATTTTCTCAGCCATTCTGTTGGCTGTCCATCCATGAGCGACAGGTATAAATCTGTAAAGAGTGCAGTATGCATGTCGAGTGATCAACTGCCATGTAGCCGTAATGCTTTAAAGGGAGTGGCCTTAATATATTCTGATGCTGTGAGCTATAGGGGTGTAGTCTCACGGGTGACACCCACCTCATAATTTACTCCAAATGCTCTTCCTGGTTTGTTCCTATTAGTTAATTTCCTGAGGTCAAAGGTCTTCGTGCTCTTCTGGACATGTCACTATTTCTGCCTCATTCTCCTCTGAAGGTAACAAAGACAAAACCAACAGCACTTGAAAATAAGAACTGATCAGCACAAGTCCCACACCCCTCAACTCATGTTCTGTACAAGGCAACACAATATCCTTGTGTGTTTATTTTGTCTTCACGTATAGTGTATGCTGCAAAAGGAATGACCTCATTGAGGACAATGAAGGATCTAATTATATCACATACTTGCTTGATCACGCACTGCTGTCAAATACAGTGTCAACCAAGAGTAATCTGATACAACTGCGTCTGCAGTATTTCATAGATCGTATATGGTTACTGTAGTAGTAACTACAGTGTACTTAACTTGCCAAGTCAGAGTGATTTAATTTGGATTTAATGTAATTTATGGTTGCGGTTGACAAGACTTATTACATAAAAACAATATTTCAATAACACAAGATAACTATACTCAATTAAAGTGCTGTCATCATGTATATAATGCATTTCAAATTCATAAATAAACTAGTCCAGATCGTTGTTATTGATTACCTGGCTCTGGTATTTTGACACAGACTCCCTCCTGTTCCTCGTACCTGCTGGCACAGATACAGATGTAGCTTCCTTTGTTGTTCAAACACTCCTGGTTCTCCGCAGTACACACAGCATCAGTCTGCTTACACTCGTTCACATCTGAACAGATCGACAATCAAATTGGTTTTCGGCACTGTGATGACACAATTCTGCCAATTAATATAATTTGTTATATTTATTGAAGGCATTAACTCCCCTCAGTGTACTAATGTCATGACTCTAGAACCAAGATAAATGTATTCAAAATAGATTCTGAAGTTTTATGTTCGTTAATGGGAAAAATATGGTAATTCTTTCCATTTCCTGAAAAGTTGTTTGACAAGAGGTTATCAGACAGAAGTTTTATAAAGTCATTGTACATCAACAGTTGGCAAAGTACTTGTATAGTAACAAACAGTACCATCCTCAGTGAATGTCATAAAAAAGTGAAACTGAAACAAAAGTTAACCTTTTTAGATAAAACACTTACAAATATATTCACAGCACCAATTAACTTATTAAAACAGTTTTGAAATGAAGGTCTACAGTAGTCTCAACAGCACTCTCTGACGTAAGGCTGGACAACTGACAGTGGCTTATATCAGGGAGGGAAAGGAGGAAGGATAAAATAATGAAGAAAAGGAAGGAGGGAAGAAAGGAAGATACTTCCTCAGTATTCCACCAGGGCCATACTGAAAGTGGGTGTTGCAAGATAGAAAAGTGGGAGGATCAACACCAGTGTGTGTGTCAAAATAGCTAATTGGGCAGATTAGTTGCCACAATACTTGAGTGGCTGCTTCCTTGTAGCATTTTCACTAAGCCAGTAAGGTACGTTAGGGGAATGAGGTTAAGGTTAGGAAAGGGGTTAGGCTTAGCTAAAATGCTACAAGGAAGCAGCATGCAGCCACACAAATCTGCCCAACTAGTGGTTACTTTTCAATACACCCACGTGTGTTGATCCTCCCACTTGAATTGCAAAGCCCACTTTCAGACACACTCCACATATGCAGATTCCCATGACTCCCTACCTGTGCAGGTGCCCTCTGTGTCCTGGTAGCCAGGAGCACAGCTCTGGCACTTATCAGGCCCTGCCCCAGTACAGCCTGAACACAACTCGTCACAGCCTGCCAGAGAGGAGAACAGAGGTCAAATGTTAATACTTGTTTAAAGTTTACTACAAATAGCTTAGTATACATGTTTATATTTTCAGTCCCTTATACAATAGCTGTATCCATCCAACAACATAGTAAATATCATCCTCTCACTAAGTAGTAGACCAGTTTTACAGTACCTTTACAGGAGAACGAGCCATCCGTGTTCAGACAGTACTGATCCTCTTTGCAGAGAGGAGGGTCGTTCAAGCACTCGTTCACATCTAGGGTCACACAATGAAAAGGAACAAGAAAAGGGAGATTGAGCTTGATGTCAAATTCATGACAGGGAAAGTACTTATTATGCCATGAAAAGGTATAAAAATGTCTCTCACCAAGACAGGTCCTCTCATCATCCTCCCCCCAGCCAGTCTTGCACTTCTCACAGTCCTCATTGGTCATACCAGTGCAGGTCTTGCAGGAGGTGTGGCACTCTGTAGTGTAGGGAATTGAGTGGGAAAGGTGGTTGAGATGCATGCCCTGCTCCAAAGACACAAAGCCTGTCCCCTAGGCACATTGCTTAGATCTGAAAGGACTGGATTTGTGTAAACCATTGTTAAAATGAACATGCAAACATAATAAATCAATTACCTGTGCATAGTGAAAACGTGTCGTTCCTAATTTCATTGAAGTATCCGTCCATGCAGTCCAGACAGAACTCCCCCTTGTAACCATGGTCACAGTTGCACCTGCCGTTACCCCCTCGTGTTCCATCACCGTCACACACGCCATTGCCATGGCAAGGCCTCTCAGAACCCCCCATACAGGCTGTCAGGAGGAAACAGATTATTTTTATTCCCCCATGGCTGGTTGGTATTAGTCAAATAAAGTGGTTTTGGAGGAGTAAGTGTTTACCATTACAATCAGGGCCAAACGTTCCCGTCGAACAGCACACCTTGATGGTATCAACGCAAAACCACTTATACAGATCAGGATGCTTATTTTGCCTGGATTGGAAGAGTGAGATTTAAAAAATCCCAATACACATTTGAATTGTAGCCTGGAAGTTCAGAGATTCCACAAGGACAAAGATAGTGGGGTCTTGAAGTCTGATGTCAGTGGCCTATGCTCCAGGAGAAGTAAAAGGACTAAGGGGTTTTGTGCTAATGAGACATGTGCTGCCCTGTTGTTCTAGCTGAGCAGTCAAGTACTCACCTCTTGAACCACCAGGTCTCAAAGTGGTCCTCATGCTCCTCTACCATGTGGTTACAGTCAAAGCTGCTGCTGTCACACAGATTCTCCAGAATCTCAACTAGGCGGATCTCACTGAGGAGAGGGGGAGAAGACAAAGGGAAGAGACAGAAAATCAGCTTCTATTGTGCCACTGCGTCAGAGAATACGTGGTCTGGGTCAGCATGACAAATAGGTTTAGCAATCACTGATCAGAGCAAGCAGATATGCGATAAGCACTGCAACAGTCCAGCATTAGGAGGAATAGTGTATTATGATGAGTGGTGTATAGGAATCTTACCTTGTCTCATATTTGGAAAGTGCCCTCTCCTCCCAAGCGGTGTTTCCTCCACCAAAGTTCTGCTTTTTCGTTCGGTCCAATCCCTGTTGGAACAGTAGTGTGAGGATGAAGACTAGCTAACTAGACACAGATATTGGCAGTCATTTGATCAATGGTGAAAATGTACTACAGGACTGTCTGATAATCTGGGTGTAAAAAGCACACGTTAGCCAGTTATTAGGTCTGACTCCCACATTATAAACTGGTCTAACGTTAATTGACTGCCTAGTACACTGGTGTTATGATGCTCAGTCACATTTCATAGCCTACATCAAGGTCAGAAGAGAAGGGCTTGGTTACATGAATGCATTACAAGCACAATACACCATCATTGGTTGCCCACTGGTAAATAAAAGCACATCAATTGGTTGCGGTTTGATTCAGACCAATTGATAGCACTGCCCAGCTAGCCAAGGCAAATTATACATAGAAGAACATTTCAAACGTACCTTACTGAAGTTATCAGCTATCTGTTTGCAGGTATTACATGAGCTTTTTAAGTATTTTGCATAGGTGCATTGTGATAGTAAAATAAAAGCTAGGCTACAAAATAGCCACAATAATTGATTGAACGATAGCATTCTGGGTAACAACAGTAACTGGAAAGCAGTTGAATGACTCGAAGTTTCATATCATAGTTAATGTTACACACTAGACACTTGCCAGCAAGCTTCCTATCCCTAAAACGTGTAGCACAGAGTCTATACACATATACAACAATGTATTGGAAATTAGCTACCCAAAGCGTACGAAAGTAATATTTACATGCAGGAAGAAAAAAGGAGCTACCTTTTTTTTATTTCCGCGTCACCCCCTCTTGGTACGATTGTGGCTTGTCGTGATTTGTCATTTTGCCCATCAATCACTGTGACTACCAATGATATTTCGCCACGCGTGGGACATACGTCTTCTTTCTACCCAAAAGATGTTGACATTTCCAGATTTGTGCGCATGCGTCAACTTCCAATATACTTTCACGTCATGGCAGAGCCGAGGGCTGCGTCTGGGAAATCACTGTTGTTTTTACTAATTTCGGTGACTCTATTACATTTGTTTATTTGACCTTTTACAAAAGTTGAAGAGAGTTTCAACTTACAGGCAGTGCATGATATTCTTTATCACAGACTTGATTTTGAAAAGGTAAGACTCATAACTACACATACATCAGCCAACTAAAGGTAGCTAGCTAAATGTTAGCTAATCTTCTTTACACATGTATGGTGCAAATGCTTGTTGACAGTGTTACACTGGATCTTTTTCATCTCTTGATAAAGATTTCTGCAATATTACATGCCCATATATTATTTTGTGCCCACCCAAACAATGACAAATGCCAGAAATCCATTGCTGATGTTGACAGTATCTTCCCAATTTCTCACCAGTATGACCACCATGAGTTCCCTGGTGTGGTGTCAAGGACATTCCTTGGACCTGTATTCCTATCAACGGTCTGCTCCCCACTAATCTACCTGCTGTCACTACTGGAGGCTTCCAAATTCTACACACAACTGATGGCTAAGTCTTGCTGCTATTATATACTGCTCAAAAAAATAAAGGGAACACTAAAATAACACATCCTAGATCTGAATGAATGAAATATTCTTATTAAATACTTTTTTCTTTACATAGTTGAATGTGCTGACAACAAAATCACACAAAAATGATCAATGGAAATCAAATTTATCAACCCGTGGAGGTCTGGATTTGGAGACACTCAAAATTAAAGTGGAAAACCACACTACAGGCTGATCCAACTTTGATGTAATGTCCTTAAAACAAGTCAAAATGAGGCTCAGTAGTGTGTGTGGCCTCCACGTGCCTGTATGACCTCCCTACAACGCCTGGGCATGCTCCTGATGAGGTGGCGGATGGTCTCCCGAGGGATCTCCTCCCAGAACTCGACTAAAGCATCCGCCAACTCCTGGACAGTCTGTGGTGCAACGTGGCGTTGGTGGATGGAGCGAGACATGATGTCCCAGATGTGCTCAATTGGATTCAGGTCTGGGGAACAGGCGGGCCAGTCTATAGCATCAATGCCTTCCTCTTGCAGGAACTGCTGACATACTCCAGCCACATGAGGTCTAGCATTGTCTTGCATTAGGAGGAACCCAGGGCCAACCACACCAGCATATGGTCTCACAAGAGGTCTGAGGATCTCATCTCGGTACCTAATGGCAGTCAGGCTACCTCTGGAAAGCACATGGAGGGCTGTGCGGCCCCCCAAAGAAATGCCACCCCACACCATGACTGACCCACCGTCAAACCGGTCATGCTGGAGAATGTTGCAGGCAGCAGAACGTTCTCCACGGCGTCTCCAGACTCTGTCACGTCTGTCACATGTGCTCAGTGTGAACCTGCTTTCATCTGTGAAGAGCACAGGGCGCCAGTGGCGAATTTGCCAATCTTGGTGTTCTCTAGCAAATGCCAAACGTCCTGCACGGTGTTGGGCTGTAAGCACAACTCCCACCTGTGGACGTCGGGCCCTCATATCACCCTCATGGAGTCTGTTTCTGACCGTTTGAGCAGACACATGCACATTTGTGGCCTGCTGGAGGTCATTTTGCAGGGCTCTGGCAGTGCTCCTCCTGCTCCTCCTTGCACAAAGGCGGAGGTAGCGGTCCTGCTGCTGGGTTGTTGCCCTCCTACGGCCTCCACCACGTCTCCTGATGTACTGGCCTGTCTCCTGGTAGCGCCTCCATGCTCTGGACACTACGCTGACAGACACAGCAAACCTCCTTGCCACAGCTCGCATTGGTGTGCCATCCTGGATGAGCTGCACTACCTGAGCCACGTGTGTCGGTTGTAGTCTCATGCTACCACTAGAGTGAAAGCACCGCCAGCATTCAAAAGTGACCAAATCATCAGCCAGGAAGCATAGGAACTGAGAAGTGGTCTGTGGTCACCACCTGCAGAACCACTCCTTTATTGGGGGTGTCTTGCTAATTGCCTATAATTTCCACCTGTTGTCTATTCCTTTTGCACAACAGCATGTGACATTTATTGTCAATCAGTGTTGCTTCCTAAGTGGACAGTTTGATTTCACAGAAGTGTGATTGACTTTGTGTTGTTTAAGTGTTCCCTTTATTGAGCAGTGTATGATATCCATATACAATAGATTTCACTTTTGGGACTACTCAATTGTTTCCATAGTGCCACAAACTAAATCAAGTACGTCTTGATATGTAAATGACAGGTCTTTCACAAATCAGCCCAATTACTCAAATGTATTGATGTGTACCTTTTTGCTGTCCAGTACGAGGTTGCCTGGGAGTGTGTGTGACTATCTCTATGGCGCATGCAGAGGGAGGTTCGGAGGCAGTTTGGGTCAACAGTTGCGGGACTGTTCTCTCACCTGCGCCTCACAGTTCCATCTCATGTTCTACAGCACGAGACCCCTCCCCAATGTATTTGCAATGCCAATAGGTAAGAGACACTGATATATTGTAGACATGATTGTAGTATAAAATATCTTGGATGAAAACTAATATACATAAATTGTACTGAAAAAATGTGTATCAAAGTTCTGTTGGAAACAAGCCTCATGTAGGATTAAAATCTATAATAAAAATGTCCACCAATGTGTTAAAAGTACTACAGGAAATAATATATATTTTTATAATGTCCATAATATCTGCAGTAATAGTGGATAGTGTTTCACAGTATTACTTACCCGCAGTGATGTGATTGGCTGTGATATTCAACTATTGATTTCTCCTGCCATAGTGGCACCCGTTGTCAAAATGGGAAAGCTGTTATGTAGTGGATATCGGATCAAGTGGCCAGTGTAAAAATCGCTCTGCCATTTCCTGGTGGCTACAATTCTACACTGTTGGCTCAATTTCTGTGAGAAAAGAAGCACTGAATATTGTAGGAAATCATTGTGCCAAAATCAATGTGACGTACACTACCGTTTAAAAGTTTGGGGTCACTTAGAAATGTCCTTGTTTTTGAAAGAAAAGCAAAATAAATTTGTCCATTTAAAATAACATCAAATTGATCCGAATTACAGTGTAGACATTGTTAATGTTGTAAATGACTATTGTAGCTGGAAATGGCTGATTTTTAATGGAATATCTACATAGGCGTACAGAGGCCCATTATCAGCAACTGTCACTCCTGTGTTTGGGGGTAGAAGCTGTTTAGAAGCCTCTTGGACCTAGACTTGGCGCTCGGGTACCGCTTACCATGCTGTAGCAGAGATAAGTCTATGACTAGGGTGGCTGGAGTCTTTCACAATTTTCAGGGCCTTCCTCGGTATAGAGGTCCTGGATGGCAGGAAGCTTGACCCCAATGATGTACTGGGCTGTACGGACTACTCTCTGTAGTGCCTTGCGGTCGGAGGCCGAGCAGTTGGTCCCCCTTTGCTGCTATACCAGCCTCCACTCTTCTGGGAAGACTTTCCACTAGATGTTGGTACATTGCTGCGGGGACTTGCTTCCATTCAGCCACAAGAGCATTAGTGAGGTAGGGCACTGATGTTGGGCGATTAGGCCTGGCTCGCAGTTGGTGTTCCAATTCATTCCAAATTGTTTGATGGGGTTGAGGTCAGGGCTCTATGCAGGCCAGTCAAGTTATTCTCTGTGCAGGCCAGTCAAGTTCTTCCACACCGATCTCACAAACCATTTCTGTATGGACCTCGCTTTGTGCACAGGGGTATTGTCATGCTGAAACAGGAAAGGGCCTTCTCCAAACTGTTGCCACAAAGTTGGAAGCACAGAATCGTCTAGAATGTCCTTGTATGCTGTAGTGTTAATATTTCCCTTCACTGGAACTAAGGGGCCTAGCCAGAACCATGGAGAACAGCCCCAGACCATTATTCCTACTCCACCAAACTTTACAGTTGGCACTATGCATTGGGGCAGGTAGCGTTCTCCTGGCATCCGCCAAACCCAGATTAGTCCGTCGGACTGCCAGATGGTGAAGTGTGATTCATCACTCCAGAGAACGCGTTTCCAGTGTCCAATGGCGGTAAGCTTTACACCACTCCAGCCGACCCTTGGCATTGTACGTAGTGATCTTAGGCTTGTGTGCGGCTGCTCAGCCATGGAAACCCATTTCATGAAGCTCCCGAAAAAATAGTTATTGTGCAGACGTTGCCTCCAGAGGCAGTTGGGAACTTGGTAGTGAGGACAGACGATTTTTACGTGCTTCAGCACGGTCTCGTTCTGTGAGGTTGTGTGGCCTACCACTTTGCGGCTAAACTGTTTGTTGCTCCTAGATGTTTCCACTTCACAATAACAGCATTTACAGTTGACCGGGGTAGCATTAGCATGGCAGAAATTTGATGAACTGACTTGTTGGAAAGGTGGCATGTTATGACGGTACCACGTTGAAATCAGTGAGCTCTTCAGTAAGGGATATTCTACTGCCAATATTTGTCTATGGAGATTGCATGGCTGTGCTCAATTGTATACCTGTTAGCAACGTGTGTGTGTCCACATACTTTTGTATATATAGCGTATTTTAGGAGTTTTTTCTTCCAGCAGTTTCTCTGATGGTAATCTTGTGCAGTTAAATGTCTGTTATGTTTTCTCCCTAGTCCTGTTGGCGTTCACTGCATGGATGGGGCAGAGGTACGGGTCTTTCCTGTCTCTCTACTCTCGTCATCATCGTGTTTAGATCAGAACTGTCTCTCTACCTGGGTCTGATGCTGCTCATGTCATTACTGAGTAGAAGGCTAGGGATCCTTCAACTGCTCTACTATGCCATTCCTGCAGGTGCTCTGTCACTAGGTAAATCTGTTATCAGAAAGACTAATTCTGGTTCTGGATAACTACAGGGTGTGCAGGCTTTTTCTCCAGCCCAGCACTAACACACCTGGCTAAGCTATAGTAGTTAGATGAGTTGGGTGTGCTGTAGCTTGCCTGGACCAAATGCATACATACCCTGTAGTTTTTCACGATTAGAAGTGTTATAAATGTATAAGCTCTTTTAGATGAACGTCTAATTTTGTCTCCTGTCTGTTTCAGCTTTGACTGTCGGCATTGACTCATTCTTCTGGAATAAGCTGATTTGGCCCGAGGGCCAGGTACTCTGGTACAACACCACCCTGAACAAGAGCTCCAACTGGGGAATATCCTTCACTTCACTCAATGCCTGTTATAAACCCATAACAATGTTCAAAGTCAACTAATTAAATAATTCACCACAGCTTTAGACACCTGCTTCTCCTTGATTGATTCTGAGTTAGTATAAACGTTTGTGATAATATTATGAAATGGGTTAATTTTCCACTCACCACGGAGAGCCCACTTTTGACCTGAAAACAACTTGCTACCTTTCCTTGACTTTCTCCCCCAGTAAACTGCCCCCTTTCTGTGGTACTTCTACTCTGCTCTGCCCTGTGGTCTAGGCTGCGCAGTGCTGTTCGTCCCCTTAGGCCTGCTTGACAGACGGACACGCACCCTGCTGCTGCCTACTGTAGGATTTATCCTGCTCTACTCTTTCCTGCCCCATAAGGAGCTACGCTTTATCCTCTACACCTTCCCTGTGCTGAATATAGTGGCCGCACGGGGCTGCTCCTACATGTAAGGAGAAAAAGGCTGTTATTGGCATGATTGTTGTCTGTTCAGGGAGGTCAATTTAGTGTTAATGTTGGAAAAACATGATTAGTGCATATTTTTATATTTTTGGCCTTCAGGATGTTGGAGTCACAGTTCAATTGTCTTTCAGGGGACATGTTGTATGGACAGAGAAAACACATAAAATTAATGTTGAAAACCTTTTAATTCTCTGTCCTACAGTCTGAACAACTACCACAAATATTGGATGTATAAACTTGGCTCCTTAATCGTGGTTGGCTAGTTGGTGACAAATGCTGCATACTCCAACATATCTCTGTACGTGTCCCATCACAACTACCCTGGAGGCCGGGGGGGTGCAGATACTGCATAAACTAGTACCATCTACATCAGGTAAGAGCAGTGATGTAGTAGAGAGTAAATGCGCGTCAAGGCTGTTTACACACCTTAATTATTTTGAGTGAGCGTTTAACCACCTTTTGCAGAAAAAGTATTAAAAGTATAGTAGGGAGCATTCATTTACTCACTATCACTTGGTAAGAGGTTATACATTTTTTTGTTATATCAGTTACCAAATCAGACAGTGAGCAAAATGTCATGGTTGCAAAAACACTGATTTAAAGGTTGTATGTAAATCCATTGCTTCTCAGATGTCTCATTTCTTAGAACTGAACAGAAACTGGAGGTTAGTTTGACTAGGTTTTCTATTCTGGAATATAACTGTTTCCAACCTTCTAAAGGCATTCTAAGGATTCAGCTTTGTGTTCTATTGTCAGGTACGACAAGAGAGAAGACATTGGCCCTGGACACCCTGATATGAAGACATACTCCTATGTTCTGATGGAGGCCAATGCCACCCACATAGCACTACTCAAAGACTCCCACGTGCCTTTGGCCTTCATCCAAGGTTACAGCAACATGACATTGAATGCCTTTTGGTTTCCTTTCTTCAGTATAACCCTGGGAGACAAACTGTTGTTGCTAGAAAGAGTACCTGACCCTGAGCATCCCAGTTGAACTGAGGAAAGTGATGTAGTTTTTCAGGATTTAGTATTTTCTTATGACCAAATTGTAAATAACAACTAAATTGCAGTGTATTGAGTTCTGTTTTCAATCACTCTTTTGGGATATGTTGGTTGGAACCAGATATTGATAGGATCACCTGCTTTGTCATTTACATATTAAAAAAAAAAAATCTGGTTAGGCCAGCTTAGATCTCCTTTCACATGCAAAGTGTATACAGTCCTTTCATTACTTCAAATTAAATTAATCCATAATCCTCCAATTTTACTCCACCAAACCAGGTAACTGGTTTAATGTCTAACACTTCCTCCAAACAGTGGTCAGATAACCCAAGTTCAATAACTGCCATCCTTCAAAACAGTGCATTTAAAAAAAATCTGAAATAAGTTCAAAGAACTCATTATGCTAGTTCTCCATTTAATGTTTTCTATATGAACAAAACAGCTCATTGTGAGCTTTGGAAAGAAACTGAAGAGGAAATGTTTGACTTACAAGGAAGTACTTGTGCCACTTGAGGCAATATTACATGCTTTGAGACCACTTTTCTCCCTACTAAACATGACATCACACTAAGTGAAATTGGCAGGTAGTGCCCCAACTTTTCTAGTAAGAACATATTTTGTTGCCAAACATTTGCTAGTGTCCCCTACCAAACATGGCAATTTCTGTACACAAAGCATAAAAAAAAATAAAAAATACAGGAACAAAGGATTACATAAGAAACCTTTTATTTACAAATGACCACAATTTGCATGGTTCCAGTCTGAATGCTTCCACATTTGAAATTAAGTTCAACAATCATTATAAATGTACAGTACATTTTACTTGACAACCCATAATTTAATCCCTTGAAAATAAATGTAATTGTGCTAAAGACATATCAAACAAATTGCTTCTGAAAAAAATACAGCAATCTTGCATAATATTAAAATATTTCAGCAAGTAAAAAAAAAAAGCAACTTCTAAATTGACAGTACCATGAGCCACATTCATAATGAAATAAATAACAAACTTAACATCTTTCAGTCACAGCATTTATTTTTGGGCAATGTATTCATTTAGAAAAAAAAACAGCATCTTGTTTCTAATATTAAGCCATTTAAATTGAAAGACTTGATTTGCGCATCAAAGTATTTACAGCATTTTGACCTGAATTAGTTTTGGATAAGGCACAAGGAGAGAGAAGACAAAATTAAGACACAGGAACAAATGTTCACAACCCCTACCGCTAAATGCACCCCTCCCTCCCTGACACTTTTCACTGAGTCTCTGACTGATGCAAGTTCTAAAGTGTTGACAGTAGTACACAAAATGCAATTAAGAATAACTTAATTAACAATTCCAAATGCGCTCATGATTTGAAAATGAAGCTCAGTGTATTGTCTATTCTCCTTTTAGTTACCCCTGAATCTAAAAAGTTACCCCTGTCATTTCACAGTTCTATGAATTGGACCTTGCTAAGGAGCCTCATAAGCAATGGTTTTAAATCAGTGCTGATAATAAATTAAGGGTAGGTTGACCTTTAGAAAGAGAAGCCCCTCCATGTTTTCTAGTAATGGCATGGGCTGATTCAGAGCGCAGTTCACACTGGCTGTGCTGAACAGAATCTCTGCTGGGACAATGCTGGGAGGGCAGCCCACATAGCGGACAGCGACCTTGGCAAGGTCAGGCCACAGTAACTTCTTCAGGTTCCAGTAGTCCAGTGGATCACAGCTTTGATCAAGTATGTCCTCCTCCAAGTATTCCAGCACTGCCAGCTCTGATGATTTTGGCTTGTCCTCCTGTTTTATCTTGTGTCTGATGTCATCCATGAGTGCCCAGAGGTTGTCCTTGTTTGAGGGAGAACTGCTTGATGAAACTGGGACCTCTCCACCACATCCGTTGGATAGTGAAGGCTTTATCTCAATTGAGGTAGAAAGGGACACCTGAAGTTCACTGATGAGATCTTGTTTGCATTGCTCCGCTTCTTCCTCTGTGAACAAGGAAGTCTTGTAACGCGGGTCCAGCATTGTCGCCCAAGTGTACCTGGGGTCGTGTAGGGTCGACGACATCCTGCTCACCATCGCTTCCTTCAGAGACTTGAGCATGTTGTCGATGCCCATTGTCTCGTCAAAGAGCATGTCTATCTTCCGGTTGAGGATGTGGATCAGTGGTATGACTTGACCCAAAGTGGCAGTGCGATTGCTCATCTCCCTGCAGGCCACTTCGAAGGGCTTCAACGCATTGCATACCGACTGCATCACTTCCCACTGGTCGCAACTGATCATTTCCCTGAAGTTGCACTCTATTGACATCTCGTCGACCGCTTTCTTTTGTTCCACCAGACGTTCAAGCATGAAGAAGGATGTCCTCCATTTTGAGGGAACGTCCTGGATGAGGCAATTTTCAGGTAGCTGGTAAACCTTCTGCAATTCTGCCAACTTCTCCTTTGCTTTGTCTGAGCGATACACACGCTCGCAAATCTTCCGAGCGTTGCTTAGAAGGTTCTGGACCATCCTCTGACTCTTTATGGCTTCGTTCACAATTAGATCTATTGTGTGGCCAAAGCACTGCATGATGACATGGTTGTTGTCCTCCAGGACGTTCGCAATAGCATTGTTGTCGGTTACAGTGAATCCTTTCTTCAACCCTAAGGAGCTGATCCAGGTGTCCCAGAAGTATTCGAGCTGCTTCTGTATATTGAGCGTGTCATGGTCACAGTCTATCTGTGACACACTGAGGAGAGCGGAGCAGTGAAAGTCCTCGCCCTGAGGTCTAACACATGATTCGTATGAAACCCAGTGGGCAGTAAGAGTCAGAAATTCCCGAGTCTGGCTAGTGACCCAGATGCTTGTTGTAAAATGGACAATACCACTCTCAGCCTCTTTCAGGTGTGTGAGAACAACCTCCTTCACCCTCTCATACATGTCTGGTATGGCAGTGCTGGTGAAATACGAAGAGGAGGGTAGAGAATACTGGGGTTGAAGATACTCCAGTAATCGATTCAAACCAGTGTTCTCTACTAAGGCTGATGGCTGAAGATCCAGTGCAAGCATTTCGGCAACGAGTTTGGTGATTATTTTGGCAACCGGGTGGTATTCATCAAATCTTTCACAGTTTTCATCATACACAGAAGAAGTGTCCATGAGTTCGTGTTTAACGTGAATTTCAGCAGACGGCACATCACCTGAGATAGTACTGTTACTTTCAAGAACATTTCCATGAAATCTCTGCATGTGCCTGAATAAACAACTAGTTCCGAGGTTTGTCGTCTTTTTGCCCCGACTTATTGTGCGGCTACAGTGCAAACAAACCACCTTAGTGGGATCAGAAGGGGAAATAGAAAAATGATTCCACAACTTTGATGTCTTTTTACTGAACACAGAGTTATGTGGCTTTTTCTCTTTGGCAGGGCTGTTAGTCAGTTTGGCTGGAACAGCCTCAGCAGCAGAGAGAGTAGCATAGGGATGAGGTGAGGAGTCCTTATCATTTGTGCTTTTTTGGTTTTTGAGGACATCTGGGTGCCTTCTCATTAGATGCCTCATCAAACAGCTGGTTCCGAAGTCTCCCCGTTTACCCCGGCTGATGACACAGGGACAGTATCGGCAGAGGGCTTTAAGCTGATCCACTGGAGAGACGATGAAATGGTGCCACACTTCAGATTTCACACGTTTCATGATTTTTTTATTTTGTTGGAAAATTGAACTCGCCAGATCCTCTTTCAGGCCTGAGCCCTCTAGAGACAGATCACACATTGAGGGAGGTAAAGGAACATCCTCATCTCTAAGTCCAAAGCAGAGATTGAGGGAGGAATCCTGTTCTGATTGGTTTATTGTGTCAGACTCCTCCTTCACGTCCATGCTTTCATCTTCGTTATGGGGCATTTCGTCAGATATTGTTTCTGGGGAGGATGGAGCGAAAGGGGATTCTTTTTTAATCTCCACTACAGAGTCCTGATGCAGCTGAGAGCGAGACAATAGTGTTGTTGGGTTTGTATATGGTGGTGGGATGTTCGAGCCCTGTCCATTTTCTTCAATGACAATTCCTCTGTGGGCTCTCCACATATGGCGAATCAGACAGCTTGTGCCCAGGTCTTTTCCATTTTTACCCCTGCTAAATTCATTCATGCAGTGTATGCATACTGCTTTGGAACTGTCAGCAGGGGACAGGTAGAAATGCTTCCACACAGCTGATCTTCTACGAGAACTTGAGTTTTTGGGAGTTGCAGCGAGGCTCTCACACCCACCTCCATCCATCGCTTCTTCATGGTTGTTGTTGGAATGTGAGGATGAGACTGTGCCAGTGTCGTTTTTGGCACCCTTTTCAAGTTTTGGTAACACTTCTTTTTCTTTGGATGATATGTCAGAGCCCTCTGCTGAAGAGGTGGACGGTGAAGAGTTTGTTTGTGAGGCAGGAGTAGTAATGCTAGCTGCCAGGCTTCCGTTATTTGATGAATTTGAGGGGGGTATTACAGATGAGGCAACTGAGGCAGTCAGAGTATTTGAGGAGAGGTCACCATCTTGTAAAAGCACAGTGGGATGAGCCCTTCGTACGTGCCTCATTAAACAACTTGTACTTAGGTCCTTCTCGTTCTTACCTCGACTGAACTCTTTCATGCAGTACATACAGATTGCTTTGGTACTATCGCGTGGAGATATGCAGAAATGGTTCCAGGCAGGGGATTTCTTCCTGGGATTAGCATTAGTGGGACTTCTCATGGATGACAATAGGCTTTGAGTGACAGCATCCATCGCAACATCATAAAGAGTGCTTGTGTACCCACTAAGCATACTACTGTAATCATCTGTATTGTCATCTGTATCGTCTCTAGTAACAAAGGGGCCTACAGAACTATCATACGATAACCTTTCATCCTCTTGGGTCTCCTTCATACTGTTTGGATCCTCCTCTTCCTCATTATGTTCAGATGTGCCATTTTCTATCTTGACCGCAGTGTTAAGATTTAGGATTTTATTTGAAATGGCTGGAGAAGTAGGCCCAAGAGAGTCCTCTTTATCACATACCTCATCTGCTTCATTGACAGACTCATTAATTGTTAATTGTCCATCAACCTGAGAAATAGAAAAATTGTCTGGTTCCTCCTCGTGAATAGAAGCCACGGGTGAAGAGTCTTTAGCCAGTGTTTTAGACGGACAAAAGGTTTTTGCGTCTGCAGTGTCATGGGGGGTGATGCTGTATGATTTAAACACGTAGCCATCTTGCCCCTCAATTTTTAGACATGTTCCTTTTGCCTCTCTTTTCTTGTTTTCTATGCCATTAGTTTCTGAGTCTACTACATCTTCACTCTTAAGAGAGAGGTCTTCCTCTCCATCCATGTTAGCCGACCAAAGTTCTGGGGGAAAATCAATTTCTTATCGAATACAGCTTGCCAAAAGTTCATGAGTGTGTGAGCATTTCTCACGCCAAAGTTTCAGTCTTGTCCAGATCAGAAGGAGCAAGCTTGTAGTCCATTTTCTCTATTTACGAAAGTGTCAAGAGACGTTTCCACCTTTTCTAGTCGGCTCTGGAATGAGAGAGAAATTCAATAAAACATTTGATATTTCAGCAAATAGCAGATAAAAACAAGTTGACCGACTAGAAACTGTTTATAGCATGTCAGGCTGCAATCCAAAGGTCCTCCTCACATTACCCCTAAAATGGGTGTTTGAGATTATATTATATTAGCCATGCTTAGCGGTATGACAGTGTAGAGTTCTACCTGATAATTAATTGCACCCACCTGGTGTCCCAGGTCTAAATCAGTCCCTGATTAGAGAGGAACAACTAAATAAAATGCAGTGTAACTGGCTTCGAGGTCCAGATTGATACTAGCCTACCATTGTTTAGGTGGTATCCCACCCAAAACATGTACATTCAATTGGTTTCAATGTTGGTGCGCATTGCTTCCAGCAATGACTAACTTTGGGATCCTTTAAACCCTATTTTATTTGTTTACCTTTATTTAACTAGGCAAGTCAGTTTTAAGAACAAATTCTTATTTTCAATGAAAAAATGTAAAGTCTAGCATTCATTGGTGACATTTTATCAAAATTCAGTAGTAGGTATGTTAATAATTTAATTAAATGGGAGTATAATTTCCCAATTTATGATAGAAAAATAGCCTAAAACACAATACATTGTTATTGGTTATCAAATTAAAACGGTTTCATGGTTGCCACAGTAAATAAACCTTATTAGCAATGTCTTTAATTTGCCTAAAAAATAAACTGCTTATTTACACAGGGATAGTGAGTTCTTTAAGATCAACTAACCCAGAACAAGAGACGAATGGGGAATTAATCGTTATTCGTGCATGCAGCCAGCCAGCTACCAGCAAACCACAACAAATGTGTTTCACAAACTGTAGCAACCACAGACATAATCCGATTGGATCATAATTATGTCTGGAATCTAGACAAATCAACTAGAGTAGTATCATACTCCCTTTTCTAACTAGAACGTTATCCAACTGCTAACGAGCTAGTTAGCGTGACAGCTAACTAGTTAGCTTGACAGCTAGCTAGCTACATGAGCCTTATTTCCTGATACAGCGTTAGTTGGCTGGCTAGTACTTTTCCGGGTAGAGTTAGCTAACGAGCAACATCCAGGATTACGGTGTGACACATTGTTTTGCTTTAAAATAGTAGCTATTTCACTCAACTCATAATTTGGAGCCAATTGAGGTAATGCTAACCCTAGCTAGCCAGCCAAGTTAATAGCAATGCCAGTGTCTGAGGCTAGCTAGGTTAGCTACACAAAAACACACAAACACTGTATAGGTTTCTAAAACAGAAATCGGAAACCATAACTTCACAAACGGACTATCCTTTCAACTACATATATGAAGCAGCCTGTGTATTAACTGGCAACAGTATCCGATAGAGTATGGAACCTGGTCGTGCCAGCTAGCTAGGCCACACTGGGCATAACCTGTCTGGTGAGACAGAACCAGATCCTTCCCTGGTATTAGAACAGAAGAACCACAGACCAACCGAATCAGCCCAGTACATTACTCACGACGTTATTTTAACAAAGATACCCCCTAGAAATCACAGACCAAGATAGTATACATACCTTGAAATCTTAGTGTATAAATCACTGGCTTTCTGTTACTAAACAGTTAAATACGACACATTTGATTGATCCAGAGGGGGATTTGCTTTGTCTCCTAGCAGTTCACATTCAGTTGAAGCAGGTCCACACAGCGTCGGACGGAAGAAACACGCTTTATGATGTCACTGGGTTGAAGGGTTTTCCAATATGGCGACAGGGACAATAAAAAAAACTAAAATTCGTCGATAAAGCAACACTTCTTAATAGATCGATACGTGCATACTACTTCTTGACAGATGTTAGCATTATTGTCATTGTTTTGCATATGCCATCGCCAATACAGGGACAATAATCAATTTGACCAACGGTGTTGTTTGTTTTTCTCCTGCTATTACTGCTCTGAAATTTTAACCTTACCAACGGGGTTTCTTGACCTGAAGTGTCTCTCCCAGGGGCACTGAAATCATCACGGGTGGGCATATGGTTTACAAAACAAAACTCGACACATTTATGAACATATTTGACTTGTCTTATTTCTTGAAGCACAGGCATTGTTATGAAAGGCTTGTTGTATAGTCATTGTTCACTAATCACTGCTGAGAACAATGAATGTGACATCTAAATGCTACTATATGTGGAGTGAGTCTAAATTTAGACAGTCTGTCTCAACCAGCATGAAACGGGAATTTGAATGTTAATACAGACTGAATTTAGAACAAATTACTAGGCTGCATGTATGTAAATCCTCATGCATGCTTTGAGGCTTCACAGGACAGGGGGAAGATGGGGCCAAAGATGGTGTATAGTTTACTCTGGCCATTTGTGAACATATTTGAAAGGTTCCTGTCTGTGTAAGTGGGCTTTCCCTCTCACACGTGAGCATGCTTTCTCGCATGAGCTCATGTTTCCTCCATAATATCTGCCATGCTCACGCGGGAGGCAACATCTGGTTCAAAGGTATTTTTGTTATTTTATTAGGATCCCAATTAGCTGTAGTGAAAGCAGCAGCTACTTTTCCTGGGGTCCACATGAAACATGACATATTACAGAAAATGTATAGACAAGAACTGCTCAAGGACAGAACATATCTAAAAACAGCACACACAGCCTACATATCAATACATACACACAAAATATCTAGGTAAAATAGGGAAGCGGCATTGTGCTGTGAGGTGTTGCTTTAGCTGTTTTTTTAATTTTTAAACCAGGTTTGCTGTTCATTTGAGCAATATAAGATGGAAGGGAGTTCCATGCAATAATGGCTCTATATAATACTGTATGCTTTCTTGAATTGGTTCTGGATTTGGGGACTGTGAAAAACACCTGGGGCAACTGGGAAAAAATAGTTTTGAATGGTCATCAACTCGATATTCCAAGTAAGGAACTTGGGCCTCTTTGTAGAGCTCCAACTTTCCGACCAGAAGATCACTGACGTTATGATTTAACATAGTTTCCTCCTCCCCACCCCACAGAGTTCCCAGTTGTCTTGAAAGCACCATAAAGCAATGATTGATGTATTTAAAAGGGCAGTGGCCATGCTGACAGCGATCCACAATCCACAACCTGTTTTTCAACTATTTGTTCAGTACTGCACAGTCTGTTAAATTGAATGTTCCAGAATTTAAAAACTTACTGAACACTGCCCTGTTATATTTAGTGTCCCCTCAGTACTTACAATGCACACTTGAGGAGTTGAGTGGCTCCGTTTCTATGGTAAGCTTAAAGGGGCAGCTGAACATTTGTCTCTTTTGATATTTTGTCTGAAAGTTGAGCAAAATACCACATTACTTCTTATTAGTCATACACTCCTTGTTTTATAAACATTACTAAGCATACTCATGCATTTTGATGTGTTTTTTGGTGTAATTAATGGCTGGTAAAAAAATTGAGTGGCTGGTAGATTTTTTACATTTACCTGCCACAGTGGCTGGTAGACAAAAAAGTTAGTTGTATTCCCTGGTAGCAAGGACTGAGAAGTGAGAATGAGATAGTCAGGTGTCATACATACATTCACTGTCACTCACCAATGCAGGATAGGAAGGGTATGTCGTGAAAATCACTGATGTCATGATTTGACCTCGTTTTTCCCCCAGAGTTCCAAGTTTACCACAAATGTACCGGTTCAACAGACACAATCACTGTGTCACGTTGTTTATAAGAATGATCCGACCAAGGCGCAGCGTACTTTGAGTTCCACATAATTTTTATTAATAAAGTGAAACTTAAGCAAAGACGAAACAAATAAAGAATAAACTAACCGTGACGATAATGCAGTGCTAACAGGCAACTAAACATAAACAATATCCCATAAACCACAGGTGGAAAAATGCAACTTAAGTATGATCCCCAATTAGAGACGATTACCAGCTGCCTCTAATTGGGAATCATACACAAACCCCAACATAGAAAATCAAACCTAGAACCCCACATAGAAATAATAAACAAGACTAAAACCCCTAGTCAAGCCCTGACCTACTCTACCATAGAAAATACATGTTTTCTAAGGTCAGGACGTGACACACTGTCACCATGCAATCCTTAGGCTATACATTTATGTGGTTAAAAGCAGGGCTTGAATTGAGGGGGTATGTGAGGATATAGGCCTAAACCTTGTTATTTAGGCAGGTAAAAAGCATATGCTTGTTTGCTTAGCCTTAGAAAAAAAAACAGTCTGGGTTATACAAAGTGATCATATCCACATCGATGGGACAGTAGTGGAGAGGGTAGTAAGTTTTAAGTTCCTCGGCGTACACATCAGACAAACTGAATTGGTCCACCCACACAGACAGCATCGTGAAGAAGGCGCAGCAGCGCCTCTTCAACCTCAGGAGGCTGAAGAAATTCGGCTTGTCACCAAAAGCACTCACAAACTTCTACAGATGCACAACGCATCACCGGGGGAAAACTACCTGCCCTCCAGGACACCTACACCACCCGATATCACAGGAAGGCCATAAAGATCATCAAGGACAACAACCACCCGAGCCACTGCCTGTTCACCCCGCTATCATCCAGAAGGCGAGGTCAGTACAGGTGCATCAAAGCAGGGACCGAGAGACTGAAAAACAGCTTCTATCTCAAGGCCATCAGACTGTTAAACAGCCACCACTAACATTGAGTGGCTGCTGCCAACACACTGACTCAACTCCAGCCACTTTAATAATGGGAACTGATGGGAATTGATGTAAAATATATCACTAGTCACTTTAAACAATGCTACTTAATATAATGTTTACATACCCTACATTACTCATCTCATATGTATATACTGTACTCGATACCATCTACTGCATCTTGCCTATGCCGTTCTGTACCATCACCCATTCATATATCTTTATGTACATATTTTTTATCCCTTTACACTTGTGTGTATAAGGTTGTAGTTTTGGAATTGTTGGGTTAGATTACTCGTTGGTTATTACTGCATTGTCGGAACTAGAGGCACAAGCATTTCGCTACACTCGCATTAACATCTGCTAACCATGTTTATGTGACAAATACATTTGATTTGATAAAGTGATCTAGGCTATAATAAAGATTAACTCCACAATTCATTTCTGCATAGTCTACTAGCCTATCGAAGGTCTTGCTCAGCCTCATCATTACAGGAAAAGTTTGGTTATTTAATTAAATGCTCCCTAATTTAGAATATTAGTGGTAAGCTCGGGATCGGGATGGGTCTATTCATAGACCAAACAGTTTAACGGGTACACCTTTTATTCAGGGGAATCGCATTGAATCAGGCTATTCATTTCAGTGCAGTTGCTTTATTACCCATAACTTTAACTGAAACGGAACCAAAAACATCCCAGCCTGTTTTGATCGCAGCTCATGATGAAGCCTGAACATTTCAGCAGTATGTCATTGATTTAGCTAACAATCGCCTACAGATTTGACACAAAGGAAGACATGCATTAATCTGGGTTTGACAAATAACCTGACGAGGATCCTTTGACTTTCCCCCATATTGTGTTCCCAATTAGGCGACTGATTTAGACCTGGGACACCAGGTGGGTGCAATTAATTATCAGGTAGAACTCTACACTGTCATACCGCTAAGCATGGCTAATATAATATAATCTCAAACACCCATTTTAGGGGTAATGTGAGGAGGACCTTTGGATTGCAGCCTGACATGCTATAAACAGTTTCTAGTCGGTCAACTTGTTTTTATCTGCTATTTGCTGAAATATCAGAGAATCTTGTTTCTCATGGTCTGAGAGTCTTTAAGTGCCTTTTGGCAAACTCCAAGCGGGCTGTCATGTGCCTTTTACTGAGGAGTGGCTTCCGTCTGGCCACTCTACGATAAAGGCCTGATTGGTGGAGTGCTGCAGAGATGGTTGTCCTTCTGGAAAGTTCTCCAATTACGACATAGGAACTCTGGAGCTTCATCAGAGTGACCATTGGGTTCTTGGTACCCTCCCTGACCAAGGCCCTTCTCCCCCTATTTGTCAGTTTGACCGGGTGGCCAGCTCTAGGACAACTTCTTCCATTTAAGAATGATGGAGGAAACTGTGTTCTTGGGACCTTCATTGCGACATCAAATTGGTACCCTCACCGAGATCTGTGCTTCAACACAATCCTGTCTCAAAGCTCTGCGGACAATTCCTTCGACCTCATGTCTTAGTTTTTGCTCCGACCTGCACTGTCTCCTGTGGGACCTTATATAAACAGGTGTGTGTATTTCCAAATCATGTCCAATCAATTGAATTTACCACAGGCGGACTCCAATCAAGTTGTAGAAACATCTTAAGGATGATTAATGGAAACAGGATGTATCTGAGCTCAATTTCGAGTCTCATAGCAAAGGGTCTGAATGCTTATGTAAAGAAGATATTTGTTTTTATTTTTAATAAATGTGCACACATTTCAAAAATCTGTTTTCACTTTGTCGTTATGGGGTATTGTATGTAGATTGATGGTAAAAACTATTTAATACATTTTAGAATATGTCTGTGATGTAACTAAATGTGGAAAAGTCAAGGTGTCTGAATACTTTCTCATATGCCTCCCCCATTCAATTCAGTTTGAGTGTGAATGTGTAGGCCTAGTGACAGTGGAAAAATAAACCCATATAGCTCCAGCACACAATGGAATGTAGGGGTAGTGTATTACAATGTAACATATTGATAAGATTCATACTGTTACAGTATCTAGAGTTTACAAAATAGTACAATATCTTATAGCACCACGTGTGTCACGATCGTCGTATGGAATGGACCAAGGCGCAGCGTGGTATGCGTACATTCTCTTTTAATAAATGAAACCCGAACAAAAACAACTAAATCAACGACCGAAACGTGAAGCTATACAAATAGTTCTGACAGGCAACTAAACATAGACAAGATCCCACGAAACACAAAGGGGAAATGGCTGCCTAAATATGATCCCCAATCAGAGACAACGATAAACAGCTGTCTCTGATTGGGAACCATATCAGGCCAACATAGAAATAAAAATGTACCTAGATGACCCACCCAAGTCACCATCACGCCCCAACCAACACAGAGAAAAACCAGCTTACTATGATCAGGGCGTGACAATGTGTATATTTTCATTTCAAATGTATTTAATCCATTAAATAAATAATACTAGAACATCAAATTACATTATTGTACACTAGCCTACTCCCCTATCAACACAGGAAATAATATTTTCTACGTGTTTTGGACAATACGTTATCAACTCATTATCAACAAAATGTAATTATTTTCAAATAAACCAAATTTGCCTTAACACAGTTAATCATTTCCTAACAATATCACAACTTAAATATAGCCTACTTATTCCTCAATAGAATTAAGGACATCTCTGTAATTATTTTAATCTTCTCTAACAGGTTGACTACACCGCTCACATCGTGTGCATGAGCGTTTCAAAATAAATGTAGAAATCTATATTATTCAATTATTGCACCCACACTGCTCGCGAGCGTCTGCGTTGCCAAGGGCTAAAATAGAAGTCAGTTCTATTTCTGACGCAGATCGTGCTGCAAGTCCTGCCTCTCCCATCTCCTCATTGGTTTATAGAAGCAGATACCCACATACCATCATCTCCTCATTGGTTTATAGAAGCAGGTACCCACGTGCCATCTCCTCATTGGTTATACCCACGTGGGTGACTGAAAGACGAATGAGGTTGGTGGCGGTAATACACCTAATTTATGAAAGTTGCCGATCACAATATAAAGTCAAGAGAAGATAAAGCCTGGAAGGAGGAGAGATGACTAGAAATGATTTGGTTGACCATTTTATGTGTGGTTTAATTGGCGGAGTAGAGGACCTTGTGCATTTCAGGCAAAATAACAACTCAATGTTTATATCCCAAGACAAATTAGCTAGCAACAGCAAGCTAGCTAAATAGGACAAATTAGCTAGCAAGTGCAAGCTAAATTGCCATACATGTTTAATGCTTTTAGACCTGTCCCCAAATTAATATAATTGGTTCAGAGTTTGTTTTGATATTTTAACCTGAGTGTCGTGATCGCGTTTGGTGTGGGGGGACAAAATACATTTATGCATGTTGGCGCACGATGGTGCACGCACGCAGATGGTTTGGGTTCCGAGTAAAGAAACTATCTGGGGAAGTCACTCGCAAAAATTGCATTTGCAACTTGTAAAAAAACAAACGTCTGTGTCGCCGCGGAGCTGAATGTCTGTGTCGCCGCCGAGCTCTCAAATACTGTGCCCGTCTCTCACTCTTTGAACGAACACTGTTATTCGTATTCCTTGGGATGTCCGTACACTGAACCCTAAACTATAACCCTTACCTAACACTAAACGTAACCCTTACCATAACCATTTTACATTTCTACTTGATTGAGGTAGGGATATCCCAAGGATCCCAAAAAGCACAGACCCTCTGGGAAAGCCTATGAATTCCTCTATTCGACTGAAAGCCACAGACACAAATCTTATTGGTTGTCTGATGTAGGCTACTGGAAACAACAGTCTGTGATTGGCTAACAACATTTAGATCTGTATACAGCTAGATAAGATAATGAGGTGTTGAGGGAAAGACAGATTACCTATAAATTGGACAAAATATTTTCTAGGCAATTAGCGCTAACAGGAAATACACAAGCCGTAGGCTACACTATAGCGCAAGGTGGCTACATCGTAATGTCGGCTTGCACAGAAAAAAACGGTACATTTCTAACATTTATGGTTGAGATTTAATTAATATAAAATATGCAACTTATGACTTTCATTAACACACAGGCGTCAAGCAGATGTTAGTAATGCATTGGTATGACGACATCAATTAAATGTATTTATAAAGCCCTTTTTACATCAGCCGATGTCACAAAGTGCGATACAGAAACCCAGCCTAAAACCCCAAACAGCATGCAATGTAGATGTAGAAGCACAGTGGCTAGGAAAAATGTCCTAGAAAGGCAGGAACCTAAGAAGAAACCTAGAGTGGAACCAGGCTCTGAGGGGTGGCCAGTCCTCTTCTGGCTGTGCCGGGTGGAGATAATAACAGTACATGGCCAAGATGTTCAAATGTTTATACAAATAATAATAATCACAGTGGTTGTAGAGGGTGCAACAGGTCAGCACCTCAGGAGTAAATGTCAGTTGGCTTTTCATAGCCGACTACTCAGAGTTAGAGACAACAGGTGCGAGAGAGAGAGAGAGAGAGAGAGAGAGAGAGAGAGAGACAACAGGTGCGAGAGAGAGAGAGAGAGAGAGAGAGAGAGATGAAAACAGCAGGTCTGGGACAAGGTAGCACATCTGGTGAACAGGTCAGGGTTCCACAGCTGCAGGCAGAACAGTTGAAACTGGAGCAGCGCCACCACCAGGTGGACTAGGGACAGCAAGGAGTCATCAGGCCAGGTAGTCCTGAGGCATGGTCCTAGGGCTCAGGTTCTCCGAGAGAGAGAAAGAAAGAAATAAAGGAAGAGAGAAAAAGAGAAAATTAGAGAGAGCATACCTAAAATTCACACAGCACACCGGATAAGACAGGAGAAATACTCCAGATATAACAGACTGACCCTAGCCCCCCGACAAAAACTATTGCAGAATAAAAACTGTAGGCTGAGACAGGAGTGGTCAGGAGACACTGTGGCCCCGTCCGACGATACCCCCGGACAGGGCCAACCAGGCAGGATATAACCCCACCCAATTATAACCCCCACCCCCTCACACCACTAGAGGAATATCTTCAAACCACCAACTTTAGGCCGAGTATAGCCCACTAAGATCTCCCCCACGGCACAAACTCAAGGGGGGCGCCAACCCGGACAGGAAGATCACGTCAGTGACTCAACCCACTCAAGTGACGCACCCCTCCTAGGGACGGCATGGAAGAGCACCAGTAAGCCAGTGACTCAGCCCCCGTAATAAGGTTAGAGTTAGAGAATCCCAGTGGAGAGAGGGGAACCGGCCAGGCAGAGACAGCAAGGGTGGTTCGTCGCTCCAGTGCCTTTCCATTCACCTTCACACCCCTGGACCAGACTACACTCAATCATAGGACCTACTGAAGAGATGAGTCCAATAAAGACTTAAAGGTTGAGACCGAGTCTGCGTCTCTCAAATGGATAGGCTGACCATTCCATAGAAATTGAGCTCTATTGGTACACATCCAGTGGATAAGGAGCCGTTTATTATGTTCAACATAGGAGGGCCAAGCACAGGAAGCAGCTCTTTCAGTAGTTTAGTTGGAATTAGGGTCCAGTGTGCAGCTTGAAGGTTTAGAGGCCATGACTATTTTCATCAATGTGTCAAGAGATATAGTATTAAAAAACTTGTGTCTCCCTTGATCCAAAGTCCTGGCAGTGTTGTGCAGACTCAGGACAACTGAGCTTTGTAAAAATACGCAGATTTAAAGAGGAGTCCGTAATTTGCTTTCTAATGATCATTATCTTTTCGTCAAAAAGTTCATGAATTTATCACTGCTGAAGTGAAAGCCATCCTCTCTTGGGGAATGCTGGTTTTTAATTAGCTTTGCGACAGTATCATAAATAAATGTTGGATTGTTTTTATTCTCCTCAATTAAGTTGGAAAAATAGGATGATCAAGCAGCAGTGAGGGCTCTTCGATACTGCACGGTACCATCTTTCCAAGCTAATCGCAAGACTTCCAGTTTGGTGTAGCGCAATTTCCGTTCCAATTTTCTGGAAGCTTGCTTCAGGGCTCAGGTATTTTATGTATACCAGGGAGCTAGTTTTTTTTTTTTTTTTTTTTTTTTTTAACCCATTTTTCTCCCCAATTTCGTGGTATCCAATTGTTTTTAGTAGCTACTATCTTGTCTCATCGCTACAACTCCCGTACGTGCTTGGGAGAGACGAAGGTTGAAAGTCATGCGTCCTCCGATACACAACCCAACCAAGCCGCACTGCTTCTTAACACAGCGCGCATCCAACCCGGAAGCCAGCCGCACCAATGTGTTGGAGGAAACACCGTGCACCTGGCAACCTTGGTTAGCGCGCACTGCGCCGGGCCCGACACAGGAGTCGCTGGAGCGCGATGAGACAAGGCCAATTGTGCGTCGCCCCACAACCTCCCGGTCGCGGCCGGTTACGACAGAGCCTGGGCGCGAACCCAGAGTCTTTGATGGCACAGCTGGCGCTGCAGTACAGCGCCCTTAACCACTGCACCACCCGGGAGGCAGGGAGCTAGTTTCTTATGATATGTTTTTTGTTTTTAGGGGTGCGACTGCATCTAGGTTATTACGCAAGGTTAAATTTAGTTCCTCAGTTAGATGGTTAAACAATTTTTGTACTCTGAAGTCCTTGGGTAGGTGGACGGGGTCTGGAAGGGCATCTAGAAATCTTTGGTTTGTCCGAGAATGTATAGCACGGCTTTTGATGATCCTTGGTTGGGGTCTGAACAGATTATTTGTTGCGATTGCAAACATAATAAATGGTGGTCCGATAGTCCAGGATTATGAGGAAAAAGATCCACAATATTTATTCCAAGAGACAAAACTATATCCAGAGTATGACTGTGATAGTGAGTAGGTCCGGAGACATGTTGGACAAAACCCACTGAGTCGATCATGGCTCCGAAAGCCTTTTGGAGTGGGCCTGTGGACTTTTCCATGTGAATATATATATTTTTAAATATATTATCTGCCATGACTACAAGGTCCGATAGGATCTCAGTGACGAACGCTGTGTACGGCCCAGGAGCCCTGTAAACAGTAGCTATAAAAAGTGATTGAGTAGGCTGCATAGATTTTGTCAAAATACAAAAAGTATTTTTTGGGGGGGAAAATTAAAATTTGGTTTCGTAAATGTTAGCAACACCGTTGCCTTTGCGGGATACACAGGGGATATGGTCACTAGTGTAACCAGGAGGAGAGGCCTCATTTAACACAGCAAATTCATCAGGCTTAAGCCATGTTTCAGTCAGGCCAATCACATCAAGATTATGATCAGTGATTAGTTTATTGACTATAACTGCCTTGGAAGTGAGGGATCTAACATTAAGTAGCCCCATTTTGAGATGTGAGATATCACAATCTTTTTCAATAATGACAGGAATGGAGGTCTTTATTCCAGTGAGATTGCTAAAGCGAATACCGCTATGTTTAGTTTTGCCCAACCTAGATTGAGGCACAGACAAGGTCTCAATGGGGATAGCTGAGCAGACTCCACTAAACTGGCAGGCTGGCTAACAGCCTGCTGCCTGGCCTGCACCCTATCTCATTGTGGAGCTAGGGGAGTTAGAGCCCTGTCTATGTTCGTAGATAAGATGAGAGCACCCCTCCAGCTAGGATGGAGTCCGTCACTCCTCAACAGGCCAGGCTTGGTCCTGTTTGTGGGTGAGTCCCAGAAAGAGGGCCAATTATCAACAAATTCTATCTTTGGGAAAAAACAAAAACAAAAAAAAAACGTTTTCAACCAGCGATTGAGTTGTGAGACTGCTGTAGAGCTCATCACTCCCCCTAACTGGGAGGGGGCCAGAGACAATTAATCAATGCTGACACATCTTTCTAGCTGATTTACACGCTAAAGCTATTTTGCGCTTGGTGACGACCTTTGACTGTTTCATCCTGACATCATTGGTGCTGACGTGGATAACAATATCCCTATATCCTCTACACTCTTCGGTTTTAGCCTTAGCCAGCACCATCTTCAGATTAGCTTTAACGTCAGTAGTCCTGCCCCTGGTAAACAGTGTTTGATCGCGGGATGCTTATTTTTAAGTCTAATACTGCGGGTAATGGAGTTGCCAGTGACTAGGGTTTTTAATTTGTCAGAGCTAATGGTGGGAAGCTTCGGCGTCTCAGGCTTGGTATGGGAAGAACCGGTTGAAAGGTTTCAGTCAGCTGAATGAGCGACGCAGGTTAAGCATTCCTACAGCATTATCTTCCAGAAGCCATGAGAAAATTGTCTGGCTGCAGGGAGTGTGCAAGGGCATTTATACTACTTTCTATACTTATTGGTGGCACAAACACGGTTTCATCCTTTCCTACACTTAAATGACCCTTGCCTAACAATTGCGTCTGAAGCTGGGCTTGCAGCACGGCTATCCTCACCATAAGGCGACCGTTCTCCTGTATATTATGAGTACAGCGACTGCAATTAGAAGGCATAATATTAATGTTACTACTTAGCGTCGGCTGGTGGAGGTCCTGTAGAACCATGTCCAGATAAAGCGTCCGCGGTGAAAAAGTGGAATGAAAAAAGTTGAGCGAGGGAAATATTTTAAATATAAACGGTAATTAATTAAAAAACGTAAAGTTGGTAGGTAGCAAAGTAACGTTAGCAACAAACCGCACAGCATCAAATAAACAAGTCCACAAGTTGTGACCGGAAAATGTGAGTTATATGTTCAATGGTAGGCGACAGCACCACGGTGGTACTGTTGCCTAGGTTTATTGACACACAGGCGTCACGGCGTTGGGATCATTTCATGTCAGTCAGATGTTCAATGATAACCGACAGCCACACGGTGGTACCGTTGCCTTGGCAGAATGTAAGGCCTTTATCACCCCCCATACGTGTATGTTGAGAGAGCATACCTCCACAATTGGTTGTGTCCGTGAGTGAGAGGGGAGAGCTTTTTACAGGTTGTATTAACTTATCATTAAGAGCAAGTGGAAATTTTAAAATGAAGTTAATGGAACTCATTAATGTGCTTCTGTTATGGGGAAAAGTACTCAATGAAACTGACAATTAAATGTGGAAAATAATACATTTGCATCAGTTGGCCATCAAGTAGCCTATTTATTTATATGCCATTGTAGGCTACCATTTGATATAATACATATGTTGACGTTGAAATTAGTGTCATTGGAGTCATTGCAAATCAATATGTGCCACTTGTGTAACCTACCTGGAGCTGGCAAACGGATTTAATAAATAGCCTATAACTTCAGTTTATTGTTGTTGTAGCCTTGTGCTAATAGCCATGTTTAGTTAATTAAATTGGAAGTTATCAAAGCTTTTTGGCAATTGCCGATCAGTTGTTAGAACTCATTAGATTGATGGTAACAGTCAGTCAGATTAGACTAAGTAAACACTGGCTGTTCTTGACAAGCATATTCAGTTCATATACATATTATTTATATTTTATTCAGTGATTGAAATTACGACCCCATCCTCAGTAGCCTATTCCAGCAGGATATTGGGAAACACAAGCACTTCTTACCTCAAAATCACCAAACTATTCATGTTGAATAAATTAGTCTGTTAATTTGAACTAAGCAAGCTGCTAAATCGTTCAATTTACATCTTGCCTACATTTTGCCTAGGCTACTGTTGACTATCTGAAAAAAATGTAGGCCTATCAGGGGCTACAGGCTACCTGCATCTACACTATATACAGTGCATTCTGAAAATATTCAGACATCTTCCCTTTTTCCACATTTTGTTACATTACAGCCTTATTCTAAAATCGATTAAAAAAAAAGACAAATTCTCATCAATCTACACACAATACCTCATAATGACAAAGCAAAACAGGTTTAGACATTTTTGCTAATTTATTAAAAGTGAAAAACAGATACTTTATTTACATACAGTACCAGTCAAAAGTTAGGACACACCTACTCATTCAAGGGTTTTTCTTTATTTTTACTATTGTCTACATTGTCAAATAATTGTGAAGACATCACAACTACGAAATAGCCCATATGGAATCATATATTAACCAAAACAAAGTGTTGAACAAATCAAAATATATTTTATATTTGAGATTCTTCAAAGTAGCCACCCTTGGCCTTGATGACAGCTTTACACATGCTAGGCATTCTCTCAACCAGCTTCCTGAGGTAGTCTGTAAAGTGTGGTTCAACTACAGTTGATGTCGTAAGTTTACATACACCCAAGCCAAATATATTTAAACTCAGTTTTTCACAATTGCTGACATTTAATCCTAGTAAAAATTCCATGTCTTAGGTCAGTTAGGATAACCACTTTATTTTAAGAATGTGAAGTGTCAGAATAATAGTAGAGAGAATGGAATATTTCAGCTTTTATTTCTTTCATCACATTCCCAGGCCGTCAATCAAATCAATCAAAGTTATTTATAAAGCCCTTCTTACATCAGCGGATGTCACAAAGTGCTGTACAGAAACCCAGCCTAATACCCCAAATAGCAAGCAATGCGGGTGTAGAAGCACGGCTTTATGCCACCAGGGCCCACCGGTGTAAGTGATAAACTGCTTACTGACTTTACACTGTAACGTTACTGTATGATTATAGCAGGTTTACTAACGCATTAATTCTATTAGCTATGTTGACTTTACTTGTGTAGGCTGTGTGTAGCGGTTATGATGTGGTTTGGAAAGGTTTTTTCACCTGGTCACATACAGCTGAAGTGTTGTGCATTGAAGTCCATAAGCTAAGGTAAAAGGTGAGAAGAGGGGAGCGCATAGAAGGTATACAACTTGGCTGCTATGAAAGTGAACTGTGTTTTCTCGTGATCAGGGGTGTATTCATTCCGCCGATTCTGTTGAAAAACGTTTCTTCAACGGAAGCAAACAGAACGAAACGGGGATAAACATACTTTACCTGAATTTGTCCAACAGAAACTCTCATTTGTAACTGTTGGACTAATGATTACACCCTAAATCAGCTAGATGCAGGCAAGAGTGTGCAAGGTACTATTGAATGTTACACTGACCTGAGTGCACCTACAGTATGTTGTAAACTTTCATTCATAGGCAAGGTTGTCGCAAACTCACGATGGGTATAGAGAAAATTTGAGTATCATGTAGGCTTAAACCGATCGGTGTTACATTGAACTGGGTGAATGGAATATGAATGACAGTCATCCAATATGCTGTAATAGAAACAAAGTGAAAAATAAAAAAATAAAACGCCCTACCTCATCTTAAACGACACTAACCGCCACTGGTTCCAGTGAAGGGAAATCTTAATTCTACAGCATGCGTGACATTCTAAATGATTCTGTTCTTCCAACTTTGTGGCAACCGTTTGGAGAAAGCAATTTCCTGTTTGAGCATGACAATGCCCCCCGTGCACAAAGCGAGGTCCATACAGAAATGGTTTGTCGAGATCGGTGGGGAAGAACTTGACTAGCCTTCACAGAGCCCTGACCGCAACTCAATCAAGCA
Organism: Oncorhynchus clarkii lewisi; assembly: GCF_045791955.1. Lineage (NCBI taxonomy): Eukaryota > Metazoa > Chordata > Actinopteri > Salmoniformes > Salmonidae > Oncorhynchus > Oncorhynchus clarkii. The sequence goes on along the minus strand of NC_092167.1, from coordinate 23,333,391 downwards.
CCTTTGGGATGAATTGGAACGCCGACTGCGAGCCAGGCTTAATAGCCCAACATCAGTGCTCGACCTCACTAATGCACTTGTGGCTGAATGGAAGCAAGTCCCTGCAGTAATGTTCCAACATCTAGTTGAAAGCCTTCCTAGAAGAGTGGTTATAGCAGCAAAGGGGGACCAAATCCATATTAATGCCTATGATTTTGGAATGAGATGTTCGAGAGCAGGTGTCCACATACACTATGTGACCAAAAGTATCTAAGCAAACCATGGCAAAGTTGAATTACAATCATAAACCCAGATTTTAGTATGCAATATCAGACCGTATACAATGGGTATGACAAAATACTTTTACATTGGTAACCAGTTTAAAATAGCAATAAGGCACAATAGGCTAATAACTTCAATGCAAAGCATTAGGGAATAGACAAGCCTGTAATACTGTTTTAATAATGCCAGAAGACAGAATCATAGATAGGTATTCAATTTGGGTTGGTGGTATATGGCCAATATACCACAGCTAACAGCTGTATACAGGCACTCCTTAAGAAAAGCCCGTAGCACCATAACCCCTCGTGCCTTATTGCTTAATCATAGCAGATGTTGATTTAACTAGTTTGACTGCTATGATTAAGCAATAAGGCACGAGGGGTTATGGTGCTACGGGCGAGTTTATTAAATGCAAATGATTGTTTCTCTTTGCAACATATTCAAATTCGTTTAAGTCATGTCATAGTTCGCAATAATAATTATTTTGATAAACCACATTTTGATTTTAACTGAGTTACAAGTTACGTCGATACTCATTCATGACAATCGCAGAATGTAATTACAATACACTTAGGTGTTTTGTAACTGTCTATTTCCATTCATCAAATTGCGGGTGCACAGTACACCGTCGGGGTTACAATGTTGAAATTATTTTGTGAGTGAACAAATATATTCGAAAACGCCTTAGTTAAGTGATTGTTTGACAATTAGATGAAAACATCATGACTGGTTGTGTTTCTGCCACATTAAAAGGCCTTAGCCTTCCCTAAAGTAAATTTAATTAAATCGCCAAATTTATATAGGCCTAGCCTAAATTAGCTTACTCCTGTCTATAGAGAAATAAATACAAGTATAACAAATAGGCTACTACACCAGAAAGCATGATTTGGCCACAGACTGTTCTGGATTGTTTTTAAATCGCATACCCTACTGTCGGAAGGGCCATGTGAAGCTGACCCAGCCAGGCATATTTCAATATTTAAAAATACGTTCTCTGAAAAAATGTTTGGAAAGCCAATGGTGACAATAGTCTTAATAGTAATCAATATTCTTAACTTAATTGAGCGAACAGTAACCTATTTTATTGGCACCCGCGGAGAACATCGGCTTTATCCTCCAGAATATGCTACCCTGTAATTTTTGTGGTATTAAATATGGGGCGGAGCAATAAGTAGACCAGAGTAGGCCCGATCAGAAAAAAATGACCACTCACACTCCCTCATTTGATTGGTCGACTAGGCGGGCCTTCTGACTTCGTGACTATGGTAACTAGTGACGACTTCTTCTGGCATGGTTTTTATAACTAACCCGACAGACCAGGGCCTGTCGTTGCCAATTGGAGGCAATTGAGCAGAGCCAGAAACGAGCTAGTGAAATCCTATTGGCTCGTTCTAGCATTTATTTATATATTTCCGCCAGGGAACGCCCAGTCTGAAGCGCGCGTGTGCAATAACTCAATTCGCCCTTGCACTCCTAAACAATGCTACTTAAAAAAAAAAAATTGGGCCAAGGCTAAAGTCTACAAAACGCAGTCCGCTCTGTTTGTTAGAGATTCTTGTAAATGTTTAATCGGTGAGCAAATTTGCAGAATTTCGGCCAAAATTAATCTAGCTCAATCTTCTCCCACTGCCATAAACTGCGGTTCCTCTCATCACCATATTTTGTAGCGAGTGTTAAACGCTACCAGATGCGTCACATTTATACATCCGGTGAAATATCGGGCTCATTGTTCTATTTGTGTGTGAACGCACTCTACAACATTACCTATTGCGGCAGTAGTTGCGGCGTGCACTGCTTTGTTGTGGGGAACTCGAGCATGCAGTTGCAGCCTCCAAACGGTTCCAGGCTATAGGGAGGAAGCCAATCAATGGGCAAATACTTTTTTATACGCATGATAGAACCCAATCTAGTATTTAGCAAGACGCAGAGAGCTCCCAACTGCATTCTTGTCTGTTATTACTGAAAAAGCCTAAACATCTCCCGTTGGATGAGAACATGGTTTACGCGGAATTACAGTCTCTTAACAGGCCACATCGCCATTGCTTCCAAAGGATTTTGACAAGCTTCTGTTACAACCAGCAAAGCTGTTTCTAGCTCTGAGGTGTGTGTGCTTCCCCCCCGATGCATTTTATCATGGATTATGAAGAGCATAGTCGGTCAGTAACTGATTTAATTCTGCATGTGTTATAGGAAGCACAATACACGTTGCCTTGTTTTGTTTGACGCCATTTGCTAACTTTAGGTTGTTAGCTAACTAACTAGCATTAGTAGCTACAGTAATGTTATTGTTAGCTACTAATCAAATGTGTTTATATAGCCCTTCTTACATCAGCTGGTTTATCAAAGTGCTGTACAGAAACCCAGCCTAAAACCCCAAACAGCAAGCAATGCAGGTGTAGAAGCACGGTGGCTAGGAACAACTCCCTAGAAAGGTCCAAACCTAGGATGACACCTAGAAATGAACCAGGCTATAAGTGGTGGCCAGTCCTCTTCTGGCTGTGCCGGGTGGAGATTATAACAGAACATGGCCAAGATGTTCAAATGTTCATAAATGACCAGCATGGTCAAGTAATAATAATCACAGTAACGTTAGTTGTCGAGGGTGCAACAAGTCAGCACCTCAGGAGTAAATGTCAGTTGGCTTTTCATACCTGAACAGTCCACACTGGCTTCCTCTGTTTGCGCTATTCGTTGGTATCGCTGTTTTCTTTCTTTAGCCAGCTGCTAGTTTGCTAGAAGGAACCATAACATCCTCCGAACGGACCAAATTGTAAATTAAATGGTGCAATTTATCATGGTGCAGTGTATAGTTCGGTGGGTGGGGTGCTTGGCTCAGTTGGCTGCCACTCCTAGGTGTAACAAAGTTGGTACAATTTTAAAAGGCTAAAGTAAACACTCCCCTTGCTTTACGCAGACTGTGAACAATATATCCTCTCTGGCATAGCACACGTTACTGATTCAACATTTAGAATGTCTCTAGCAACCCAAAACATTTCCTGTGTCTGTGTTGTAATGTTTAGGCTCTGTTATTTACTGCGTGATCTCGCACTTTCAAATCTTGAAAGCTCCATAATAATAACCAGACTGTGTGTGATATATATACATAACCACTTCAAAGCGCAACGCGTTCTCCATACAAACCAATGCAGAAATGTATCTTGTTGGAACTTCGAATTCAACTCTGACCTTGTTAGTAGCTGTCTGCACTGCATCAGTGGTAATAACGTTAGCAGTTGTCTCATACTTTTGCTGTCATGGGAAACCTGAGTTTCTTTTGAACACAAGCCATGCCTTTTCCCCTCTACTACTATCCTCTTGTCCCTCATTGATTTTAGTGACTCACCCTTAGGAGGTAAAACCAGTCAAAATAATCTTTGTTTACAGTTTTTTTTTACTTAATGACATTGTGATGGTAATCTATGTCTGCCTCTGTTGTCTTCCTCATGCTTGTTTACTTTGTTGCAATATAGACACATCTATGTACCTGTTTCTCTTCTCCTTGCAGCTGTTCAGGTGTTGAGGATGAGGAAGAAGGTTCGGCACCACAGCAGCCCCAGCGGCCACCCTCCCCGATCCGGCCGTCCCCCAACAAACAGACTCTGACCTATGCCCAGGCCCAGCGCATGGTGGACATGGAGATTGACGGCCGGGTGCATCGGATCAGCATCTACGACAAGCTGGATGTGATCTCGGATGATGACCCTATGGCGCAGGAGATTATGGAGTGTGTAACAGGGTTATATTGGTGATTCCCCTTGCCACTTTATTGTTAAGCCAATGGGTTTTTGGTTTGAGTTTGTCTTGCCTTCACCTACTCAACATGGCATCTTATTGGCTGGTTTGCTTAGCTTGCTTACGATGGGGGATGTTCCAGTTAGAATCGTCCCAGTGAACAAGCACCAAACCAGCGGTAAATTATTGGTTGCAAAGCACTGTACATCAAAAGTGATTTTTATACTCTCAATTGATGATTTAAATGTACAATGTATATCAAATTGTTTGTAAATGTTATTCGAACATCACACATAAGATGCAGCGGTTTTTGGAGAATATTTGTTGTGCATTTTGTTGTAAAGAATTCCCGCCAGTACTAGCTAGCAATTTACTGTTTCTGGTGGGGGGGGTTCATATACTTTGTACAGTGCGTGAGTGCAGAGTTGGATGGTGAGACGTGCATTGCATGACGTGCAATTTTGTGCCGTTCCTAACAGAATAAAGCTACATGACTGGTGCTACATGTTGGAGTTCCGTGTCGATGACTGATTGTACACAACGCAAGAAGAGTACTGTTACAAGTGCACCAGCAACAAGGAGAACATGGAAAAGCCTCAGCAAACACTGATGCGCTCCGTCCGGTAAAAAAACAGCCAGGAGAAGAGGAGTGCAGCTGCGGTTGCACAGAACCCTACATACAACACATGGAGCTACAGCAGCACAGGCAGCACCAGCACAGACACTTCCAGAGGCCAAGGTCCGTACTGTGGAGTATAACCTTCCAGCTGTCCCCAGGAGGCCCCCAGTGTATTATAAGTATGTGGAGAAGACGTCAGAGGAGCTGGATGAGGAGGTGGAGTATGATATGGATGAGGAGGACTACGCCTGGCTGAAAGTAGTTAACGATAAGAGGAGGAGTGAGGGCGTCAGTCAGGTAGGCTTTTTCTTTTTAAATTACTCCTTTTCAAATTTACAAAACTTAATGGCGAGGCTGCTCCCCGTAGCCTCGGTGCCAGTCAATCCTTTTTGCCGTGGGGTTTTGTGCTGTGTATTTAAATACTGTATTCTCAACAGCTTATTCGTATCTTTCTACTACTGTACATTGCAGTTGAGTTACTCTTTATACAGTGCATATTTATTTATATACTAGATTCTTGACATAGAGTTGAAGTCGGAAGTTTACATACACTTAGGTTGGAGTCATTAAAATTAGTTTTTTACCACTCCACAAATTTCTTGTTAATAACAAACTATAGTTTTGGCAAGTCTGTTAGGACATCTTCTAAGTAATTTTTCCAACAATTGTTTACAGACAGATTATTCCACTTATAATTCACTGTATCACAATTCCAGTGGGTCAGAAGTTGACATATACTAAGTTGACTGTGCCTTTAAACAGCTTGTAAATTCCAGAACATAATGTCATGACTTTAGAAGCTTCTGATCGGCTAATTGACATCATTTGAGTCAATTGGAGGTGTCCCTGTGGATGTATTTCAAGGCCTACCTTCACACTCAGTGCCTCTTTGTTTGACATCATGGGAAAATGAAAAGAAATCAGCCAAGATCTCAGAAAAAAATTGTAGACCTCAACAAGTCTTGTTCATCCTTGGGAACAATTTCCAAACGCCTGAAGGTACCATGTTTATCTGTACAAGCAATAGTATACAAGTATAAACACCATGGGATCATGTAGCCGTCATACTGCTCAGGATGGAGACACGTTCTGTCTCCTAGAGATGAAAGTACTTTGGTGTGAAAAGTGTAAATCAATCCCAGAACGACAGCAAAGGACCTTGTGAAGGTGCTGGAGGAAACAAGTACAAAAGTATCTATATATTCACAGTAAAAAGAGTCCTACATCGACATAGCCTAAAAGGCCGCTCAGCAAGGAAGAAGCCACTGCTCTAAAACCGCCTTTAAAAAATCCAGACTACAGTTTGCCACTGCACATGGTGACAAAGATTGTACTTTTTGGATGAATATCCTCTGGTCTGATGAAACAAAAATAGAACTGTTTGGCCATAATGACCATCATTATGTTTGGAGGAAAAAGGGGGAGGCTTGCAAGCCAAAGAACATCATCCCAACCTTGAAGCATGGTAGTGGCGGCATCATGTTGTGCAGGTGCTTTGCTGCAGGAGGGACTTGTGCACTTCACAAAATAGATAGAATCATGAGGTAGGACAATTATGTGGATATATTGAAGCAACATCTCAAGACATCAGCTACTGCTGTACATGTACTAAGAGGACTATATTGTGTAAATTTCATCTGGCATACAGTCATGGCCAAAAGTTTTGAGAAAGACACAAATATTCATTTCACTAAGTTTGGTGCTTCAGTGTCTTTAGATATGTGCCAGATTTTACTATGGAATACTGAAGTATAATTACAAGCATTTCATAAGTGTCAAAGGCTTTTATTGACAATTACGTGAAGTTGATGCAAAGAGTCAATATTTGTTGTGTTGACCCTTCTTTTTCAAGACCTCTGCAATCTGCCCTGGCCTGATGTCAATTAACTTCTGGGCCACATCCTGACTGATGGCAGCCCATTCTATAATCAATGGTTGGAGTTCGTCAGAATTTGTGGATTTTTGTTTGTCCACCCGTCTCTTGAGGATTGACCACAAGTTCTCAATGGGATTAAGGTCTGGGGAGTTTCCTGGCATTGGACCCAAAATATCGATGTTTTGTTCCCCGACCCACTTAGTTATCACTTTTGCCTTATGGCAAGGTGCTCCATCATGCTGGAAAAGGCATTGTTCGTCACCAAACTGTTCTTGGAGGGTTGGGAGAAGTTGCTCTCGGAGGATGTGTTGGTAATGTTCTTCATTCATGGCTGTGTTCTTGGGCAAAATTGTGAGTGAGCCCACTCCCTTGGCCGAGATGCAACACCACACATGAATGGTCTCAGGATGCTTTACTGTTGGCATGACACAGGACTGATGGTAGTGCTCACCTTGTCTTTCCCGGACAAGCTTTTTTTCCGGATGCCCCAAACAATCGGAAAAGGGATTCATCAGAGAAAATGACTTTACCCCAGTCCTCAGCAGTCCAATTCTTGTACCTTTTGCAGAATATCAGTCTTTCCCTGATATGCAGTCTTTCCCTGATGTTTTTCCTGGAGAGTAGTGGCTTCTTTGCTGCCCTTCTTGACACCAGGCCATCCTCAAAGTCTTCACCTCGCTGTGCTTGCAGATGCACTCACACCTGCCTGCTGCCATTCCTAAGCAAGCTCTGTACTGGTGGTGCCCCGATCCCGCAGCGGAATCAACTTTAGGAGATGGTCCTGACGTTTGCTGGACTTTCTTGGGCACCCTGAAGCCTTCTTCAGAACAATTGAACCGCTCTCCTTGAAGTTCTTGATGCTCCGATAAATGGTTGATTTAGGTGCAATCTTACTGGCAGCAATATCCTTGCCTGTGAAGCCCTTTTTTGTGCAAAGCAATGATGACTGCACGTGTTTCCTTGCAGGTAACCATGCACAGAGGAAGAACAATGATTCCAAGCACCACCCTCCCTTTGAAGCTTCCAGTCTGTTATTAGAACTCAATCAGCATGACAGAGTGATCTCCAGCCTTGTCCTCGTGAACACTCACACCTGTGTTAATGAAACACTGACATGATGTCAGCTGGTCCTTTTGTGGCAGGCCTGAAATACAGTGGAAATGTTTTTGGGAGATTCAGTTAATTTGCATGACAAAGAGGGACGTTGCAATTAATTGCAATTCATCTGATCACTCTTCATAACATCCTGGAGTATAAGCAAATTGCCATCATACAAACTGAGGCAGCAGAAAATTAATATTTGTCATTCCCATAACTATTGGCCACGACTGTATATACTCATAGATTGCATTTGGATTGTTGTTACAGTGGTATTTTGGTTGTTTATTGGATTCATTTTGGGATTTCTTATTTTCTTTATATATTTTTGATTGTGAGCTTTGACATTATACTGCATTGTTAGGAGCTAATAACCTAAGCGGTTCTCTGAAGCTGCCATAACATCTGCTAAACTGTGTACGCGACTAATAAACTTGGATTTGATTTAATTCTGTTTCTACTCTTTTGTCAACTAGACAAGAGAGCAGAAACAGACTGGCAGTCAGGCTAGATTCCCCCTCCTAAAGAAACAAAAACAAATGAATCACAGGCTAAGAAAATAATACAATATAACAATAGTCAACAATATAGAATTAATACCACAATTAATGTGCAACTGTTTACTGTTCTCCCTCTCACGACCAGGTGTCCCACAATGTGTTTGAGTTCCTGGTGGACCGCTTTGAGAAGGAGACCCAGATGGTGAAGGAGGGCCAGGACAAGCTGACCATAGACGAGGACGCAGTCTGCTGCATCTGCATGGATGGAGATGGCCAGGACAGCAACGTCATCCTCTTCTGTGACATGTGCAACCTGGCTGTGCACCAAGAGTGTTACGGTGTCCCTTACATCCCAGAGGGACAGTGGCTGTGCCGGCACTGCCTCCAGTTGCCCACCCAGCCCGCAGGCTGCATACTGTGTCCTAATAAAGGCGGAGCAGTGAAAAAGACTGACGTTGACCGCTGGGGTCATGTGGTGTGCGCCCTGTGGGTGCCGGAGGTAAGGTTTTCCAACACGGTCTTCATCGAGCCCATCGACGGAGTCAGCAACATTCAGTCCGCCTGCTGGAAGCTCACCTGTATCCAATGTCACAAGGCGAACTGCTACACCGCCTTCCACGTCAGCTGTGCTCAGAAAGCCGGACTCTTTATGAAGATGTAACCTATCAAGGAGGTTAAGGAGACAGGCGAACCAACGTTTTCGGTGAAGAAGACTGCTTAAGTCTCACACCCCCAACAGCTCGGTCAAGAGACCCCTCACCATCTACGAGGACACCAAAACCCAAAATGGATTGTGTTCCCCTCTGAAAGGGGAGAAGTCGAGGGACGTCCGTGCACTGATGAAAGGCAGGAAGATGAAGAGCAAGAAGGTGGAGACAGAAAAAGAGGTCCCACCTGTGGCTGTGCCTAGCTTTCCTCCCCAAAGGTAGATTCACTCACCAGTCATCTAAGAATAATTTTCATAATTTGCAGATGACCAGACGTATCAGTAAATGTGACAATAGACAACATACAGTGCCGTGAAAAAGTATTTGTCCCCTTTCTTATTTGATCTATTGTCAGATTTTCAAACAAAACATGAATATTAATATAACACAAAATGTTGATAATTATTTCATTTATTTAACATAATTATGCAATACCCAATGTCCCTGTGTGAATTTTATTTTGCCATCTTACACTCAATAACTGGTTGTGCCACCTTCAGCTGCAATGACTGCAACCAAACACTTCATGTAGCTGTTGTTATTTAATATTAGGTTTCGGTTGAAGATCTGATAACTTTCAGTGTAAAAAAACATGCAAAAATAGAGAATCTGAAATGGGGCAAACTCGCTTCTGCCATCAAACCCATGCAACTTATCCAGAACGCAGCAGCCCGCCTGGTTTTCAACCTTTTCAAGTTCTTTCATGTCACCCCAGCTCCCACTCAGCCCAGTCCAAGATCTTCTTTGTCCTGGTACCCCAATGGTGGAACCAGCTTCCCCCTGAAGCTAGGACAGCAGAGTCCCTGCCCATCTATGGGCTCTGCATTTCACTTGTGTTTTTGAATAAACATTTTGTTAGAAGTAAAATAAATGCTGTTTTCAAAGCATTTATGTTGTTTTGTATCATAGCTGAATGCTAATTGCACAAAGAACTACAAATCCTATAATATCCAACCTCATGTGCAGCAACACTGGGGAGCTGTGCTCACTGTGATTGAAGTGCGGCAGTAAGATACATTTTTAGATGCGCTAAGCACAGGCATAAAAGGTGGTACAATTTAGGCAGACTGGACTCGAGCCTTGTCCTTGTTGCCATGCTAACATCCCACCCTTAAAGGGACAGCTGAAAATGTTTGTCTTATCTGGGATATTTTGGTTAAAAGACTCAGGTCACAAATAATGAAATAACAGCGCAATATACCACATCACTTCTTACTAGTAAGACATTTATTGTTTTAGAAACATTACAAAGCATGCTCATCTGGGCACCAGAGTGGCACAGTGGTCTAACATGTTGACTACACCGCTCGCAAAATATATTTACACATACATGTTTTTCAATCATTGCACCCACACTGCTCGCACGCGCCAACGAGCAACAGCGTTACCAAGCGCTAAAATAGGAGTCAGTTCTATTTGTGACACTGAACGTGGTGCAAGTCCTGCCTCTCCCATCTCCTCATTGGTTTATAGAAGCATATACCCACGTGCCATCTCATTGGTTATACCCAAGTGGGTGACTGAAAGACGAACTGAGGTCGGTCGGTCGTGGTAATACACCTTATTATGAAAGTTAGATGCCAATCGCCATACAAAGTCCAAAGAAGAAAAAACCTGGAAGGAGGAGAGATGACTAGAAATGATTTGGTTGACCGTTTTATGTGTGGATTAATTGTCAGAGTAGAGGACCTTGTGCATTTCAGGTAAAATAACAACTCAACGTTTATATCCCAGTACAAATTAGCTAGCAACAGCAAGCTGGCTAAATAGGACAATTTAGCTAACAACTGCAAGCTAGCTAGCTAGCTAGCTAAATATGTTTAATGCTTTTTGACCTGTCCCCAAATTAATTGTTTTGATATTTCAACCTGCGTGTCATGATTGCGTTTGGTGTGAGGGGACAAAATCAATTTGCACACGATGGTGCACGCCTGGTTTGGGCATGGTGTAAGGCACTGCATCTCGGTGCTTGAGGCGTCACTACAGACACCCTGATTCGAATCCAGGCTGTATCACAACCGGCAGTGATTGTGAGTCACCATAGGGCGGCACACAATTGGTCCAGCATCATCCGGGTTTGGCCGGTGTAGGCCGTCACTGTAAATAAGAATTTGTTCTTAACTGACAGTTCACAGCGCTGTATAGAAAAAGAGGTCAAGACTTAAAGTGAAAAAACATGTTATTCAATTTCAGACATGGACATTTTCCTTCAATAAGCAACATAGTAACAATTTTAAAATCTTCTCCATCTGTTCCTAGGTTAAACACCATCCTCAACCGGGTGTCTATGCAGAAGAAGAAGGTATTTGTGGAGCTGGCTCTAAACTACTGGACTCTAGAGAGACAGGCGAGGTACGGCATACCCCTCATCAGACGACTACAGTCCAGCCAACAGTCCCACCAGAAGACCTATGCTGCACAGCCGGTCAGTCAGCTGGTCATGCACTACGGCCCCCCTGTTTCTGCCACAATTCACGTCCCCTGGCTGGTACACTACATTTCTTCTCACACTCCTATCATTATAACATGCCCCTCTCCTTATTACCGTAGCATTGTCAAAGAGAACAGGCCAAAACTACCCAGAGGCATATTATTGTTTGTATAAATGAGAGCTCTACTGCTCTCCTTGTTGGATTACAATTCCTCTGTATTCTAACCCTAATGTTGGTGATATTGTTTTTTTAACTGTACTTGTCTGTGATGTTTTCTAAATCTGATTTGCGTGATTCCCACCACAGAAGGAGAGTGAGGAGGAGAGCCGGGCTCTGAAGGAGCAGCTCAAGGAGTGGCATCGTCTAAGACACGACCTGGAGAGAGCCAGGCTATTGCTGGAGCTCATACGCAAGAGGGAGAAACTCAAGAGAGAAGAGGTAGGTTAGATAACTGTAGCTGTCCCTGCAAGCCAACAATACATAAATATAGCTCACAAGCCAACTATAAGACAATTAGTAGTATAGTATCAATTGGAGCTGCACCCCCCTCTCTGTCTCTGCCTGTCTCTCTCCCTCCATGGTTCCATGTACAGTACACCATGATGCTAATGGTCCCCTGTGTGTCCTCAGATGAAGATGCAGCAGAGCCTGTTGGAGGTCCAGCTGACTCCCTTCAGTATCCTGCTCAGGTCTGTGCTGGAACAGCTACAGGAGAGAGACCAGTCCAATATCTTTGCCCATCCTGTCGACATCAAAGAGGTAACGCTTACTTACCATGGCTAGGAGAGCAGCTCTTACTATAATGTGTACATACGGCCTGAGATAGCCTTGCTGACGCGATTGGCTTGGTACACAGCGAGGGAGAGCCACTGGTTTGGACAGGAGTCCGTATAATAATGTAATATTCATCAATAATCAATAATATAGAAATTCATCAAGTTATTATTGGTGTTCTGAAATGGTTTTTTTCCTCCCTGGAGAGTTTAAACCTCTTGTGTATTTTATAATGGAAGGGAGCGGTGCTCGGGGACTGTGTGTGGCTGTACATGTAGGTGTTCTAGGAAGAAAGACACAGAGGCACAGCCCCCTTCTTAATCAACTTCATTAACCCTAACATCAAACAGCCTCTCCAGACTGTGAAGTCAGGAGTTTGGTGTCAGCCAGACTAGAGTTGAGATGCTGCTTTTGTCCTTTCACGTTTTATTAACTTTCATGGTTTTTAGTTTTTTTATACTATATTTATATCTAAATTCTTCATTCTCCTCCTAGCATAGCATCTGGCCCATCCCATTTGGACTAATTATAACATCTTCAAAAAGTATTTCCAAAAATATCAGACTGTGGATTTTACATTTACATCTCAATGCTCTGTATGTGCCGACTATCAGATGTTTCTATATGCCTGTCTATTGTTAAACCTTTAGGTGCCTGACTACCTTGACCACATCAGGAACCCCATGGACTTCGCCACTATGAGGAAACGCATTGACGACCAGGCCTACAGCAACCTGAATGACTGAGTCCGACTTCAACCTCATCATCTTCAACTGCATGAAGTACAACTGTAAGGACACCTTCTTCCACAGTGCGGCCGCCCGTCTCCGAGACCAGGGGCTTTGATCAGGAAGACGCAGAGGGATGTAGAACGAATCGGTTTCGAGAAGGACCGTGGGATGCACCTTTCCGAACCGCCCAAGATTGAAGCTCCTCCACGGTTTACCTGGGAGGATGGTAAAGACCTAGCGAGACGAAGAGTTTGTAGAAATATAATGGATAAATCAGTCAATGTAGAATAGAATACTGGAACAGACAGCAGTGTTTGCACAGATCCAAATTAATAAAGCATATTCCTGGTCAATTGAGACGCTCCTTTGAGCATTTTTGTCTAGGAGTTTGCTTAATCTGGATCCTCAATATAGTTCTACTTACATAGGCTACTCATTGTTTAGTTAACATCAAGCAAATGTCTCCCAATGACAGTATTATCTTGTTGTCCTTTCCCAGTGGACCAGTTATTGGTCCCAGCCAACCGGCAGCACATGCCTCTGGAGGAGCAGCTGAAAGTGCTGCTGGAGAAACTGGACATGACGCACTCCATGAAGTCCAGTCCGTCACGCTCCAAAAGCCTCAAGCTGCTCAAGAAGACCATCAACAACGTGCGCAGTGAGATGAGCCTCAGCCTTAGGAGAGCCTCCCACCACTCACATTCTTACTCCTCTTCCTCCCACTGGTCATCCCATCCGGAAAGGAGTAAAGCTGGGGAGGCAGAGGGGGTGAAGACCAATGGACAGAGCCCTGATAACGAGGGTAGGTTCTTTTCAAGTTGTTACGTTCTCTGCATTGGGGAACTGTGTATGTGTGTGTATATATATATATATATATATATATATATATATATATATATATATATATGTATATATGTGTGTGTGTATATACAGTTGAAGTCTGAAGTTTACATACTTAGGTTGGAGTCATTTAAAACTTTTTTCAACCACTCCACAAATTTCTTGTTAACAAACTATAGTTTTGGCAAGTCTGTTAGGACATCTACTTTGAGCATGGTGCAAGTAATTTTTCCAACAATTGTTTACAGATAGATTATTTCGCTTATAATTCACTGTATCAGATTATTTCACTTATAATTCACTGTATCACAATTCCAGTGGGTCAGAAGTTTACATAAACTAAGTTGACTGCGCCTTTAAACAGCTTGTAAAATTCCATAAAACGATGTCATGGCTTTAAAAGCTTCTGATCGGCTAATTGACATCATTTGAGTCAATTGGAGGTGTACCTGTGGATGTATTTCAAGGCCTACCTTACAACTCAGTGCCTCTTTGCTTGACATCATGGGAAAATGAAAAGAAATCAGCCAAGACTTCAAAAAAAATTGTAGCCCTCCACAAGTCTGGTTCATACTTGGGAGCAATTTCCAAACGACTGAAGGTACCATGTTCATTTGTACAAACAATAGTACACCATGGGACCATGCAGCCGTCATAACACTCAGGAAGGACACGCGTTCTGTCTCCTAGAGATTAGTGTACTTTGCTGCAAAAAGTGCAAATTAATCCCAGAACAACAGCAAAGGACCATGTGAAGATGCTGGAGGAAACAGGTATAAAAGTATCTATATCCACAGTAAAATGAGTCTGATGTCGACATATCCTGAAAGGCCGCTCAGCAAGGAAGAAGCCACTGCTCTAAAACTGCCATAAAAAAGCCAGACTACGGTTTGCAACTGCACATTGGAACAAAGATCGTACTTTTTGGAAAAATGTATTCTGGTCTGATGAAACAAAAATAGAACTGTTTGGTAATAATGACCATCGTTATGTTTGGAGGAAAAGGGGGATGCTTGCAAGCTGAAGAACACCATCCCAACCTTGAAGCACTGGGGTGGCAACATCATGTTGTGGGGGTGGTTTGCTGCATGAGGGACTGGGGCACTTCACAAAATAGATGGCTTCATGAGGAGGGAAAATTAAGTGGATATATTGAAGAAACATCTCAAGAAGTCAGTCATTAATTTTGACCGTGTCACCAGCAAAGCACCACCACCTCCATGCTTCACGGTGGGAACCACACATGCGGAGATCATCTGTTTACTTACTCTGTGTCTCACAAAGACACAGCGGTTGGAACCAAAAATCCCAAATTTGGACTCCTCGGACCAAAGGAAAGATTTCCACCAGTCTAATGTCCATTGCTTGTGTGTCTTGGCCCAAGCAAGTCTCTCTTCCTCTTATTGGTGTCCTTTAGTAGTGATTTATTTGAGCAATTTGACCATGAAGGCCTGATTCACACAGTCTCCTCTGAACAGTTGATGTTGAGATGTCTGAACTCTGTTATGCATTTATTTGGGCTGCAATTTCTGAGGCTGGTAACTCTAATGAACTTATCCTCTGCAGCAGAGGTAACTCTGGGTCTCCCTTTCCTGTGGCAGTCCTCATGAGAGCCATTTTCATCATAGTGCTTGATGGGTTTTTACGGCTGCACTTGAAGATCTTTCAAAGTTCTTGACATTTTCTGCATTGACTGACCTTCATGTCTTAAAGAAATGATGGACTGTCATTTCTCGTTTCTCTTTTCTTATTTGAGCTGTTCTTGCCATAATATGGACTTGGTCTTTTGTCAAATAGGGCTATCTTCTGTATACCCCCCACCTTGTCACAACACAACTGATTGGCTCAAACGCATTAAGAAAGAAAGACATTTCACAAATTCACTTTTAACAAGACATACCTATTAATTGAAATGCATTCCAGGTGACTACCTCATGAAGCTGGTTGAGAGAATGCCAAGATTGCCTTGATGACAGCTTTGCACAAAGGGTGGCTACTTGATTTGTTCAACACTTTTCTTGACTAAATTATTCCATATGTGTTATTTCATAGTTTGGATGTCTTCAACTATTATTCTACAATGTAGAAAATAGTCAAACTAAAGAAAAACCCTTGAATGAGTTAGTGTGTCCAAACTTTTGACTTGTACTGTAAATATTTGCCCATACAGGAGGGGGGTAGGCCCTGTCGAAGAGGTGGGGCTTTAGGAGGGACTGAAAGATGGTGATGAACTCAGTCACGGATGGCTCGGGAGAGTTCCAGAGCCTAGGAGCAACCCTGGAGAAGGCGTTCTTTCCGATGCTCTGTAGTTTTGACCTGGGATGTCAAGGTGGCCTTCTGTGGCAGAATGGATTGCGTGTGTGGTTTGGTAGAGGAGAAGAAAGTTTAAGAGGTAAAGCAGGGTGGGGAATGGCTTTGTAGGTCAGGAAGAGGATCTTGTAATTAATTAGTTGGCAGCCAGTAGAGTTCATGGAGAACATTAGTGATGTGCTGCCGGGGCTTAGTGTTGGTGAGAAGGCAAGCTGCTGAGTTTTTAATCATTTGGAGCTTATGGAAGGACATTGAGTTGATGCTGGAGAGTGTCGAGTTGCATTAGTCAAGACTGGAGGAGATGAATGCATGTATGAGGGTTTCAGCGTCAGGAGAGGGGGTACCTGGCTTTGGCCAAGCACTCAGATATCGCCAGTGACCTGGTGTCAGGATGTCATGTGCTTCTCAGTTCTTTATTTTATTGGCCGAAACTAGATATAAACTATAGCTAGATCAGGAATTAACCGTAACCACTAACTCCTAGTTAGTCACACCATCATACCATGTAGTGTGCTTAGCCATGCTAACCTGCTATGACGTAGTTCTCTTTAACATGGTATTGGTACAGTGGAGTTGATATGCTAGGAGCCTGAATTGATTCACAGTAAACCTACACTGACTCAGTAACTATTAGATTGCCTTCTAATTCTGCAAGGATAAGGATGATGTGCTTTAGGAATGGTTCTGGTGTTTTTATTCAAGATGTGCAATTCCCACTCTTCATATTACATTGTGATCTATATAATGTTATGCTTTCTGTGTTTTCTCACTGTATTCTCTCATATTCTTCAACAGGGGACAAATCATTACCTCCCAAATTGGAACCCTCTGACTCCCGTCCTCCTTTCCTGCACTTCGAGAGTAACTCAGAACCCCCTACCCTTAAACCCATCCACCCCAACCCCACTCCGGACAGCAAGACCCATGGACAGGTCAAATTTGACCGGAAGAAACCCAACAACACATTCTCAACCACTACCAAGACCCTTCTCAATGGCCACGCTGAGTCCCAGAACCCACTGCTTCTCTTAGAGGGGGGCGTGAGTATGGTGGCCACCTCCACCCTGGCCCAACCCTCGGGTACGACTGTCAACCGCCGCACTGCCGTACTCTTCAGAAAATCCATGACCTCTAGCCCTGGGAAGAACCAGGGGGGGGGAGAGGAGGAGGTGAGGCCCAGACAGGGTGCCCTCAGCTGGGCACCAAGACTTTCCTGTCGGTGATTATCCCCAGGGTGGAGACCCTCCTCCACCCCAGGACCAGGAAGAGGAGCCACAGTTCCAGCGTGGGGGTCAGCGAAGGGTGTGGAGACGGGGAGTCCCCTGTCAAACACATTGACACAGGTAAATAGGGTTCTTCTCACTTGTCAGAAAATAAATTACTTATCTTAAAGGGACTCTTAAATAGAGCATGAATAAGAAGTAGAACATTATCTTCAGACTTGTGAATTAAGAGATCAGGTTCCCCTTGTCTATGTAATCTTATTAATTATAATTTAAAAGACTAAACAGATCCTAGATCAGCACCCCTACTGAGATGCTTTATGAATAAAGGTTCAAATGTTGTAGGTCTATGCTGTAGTTGGTTTATGTGTAGTATACGGACTCTACTGTACTGCTCTGTGTTACTCGCCTCAGGCCTGTCTAATGGTTTTGTGATGGAGGAGGTTATTGATGAAGAGAGGGAGCTAACTGCCAGCAGGCCTCTAGAAACCAGGAGACGGTGTGCCTCTGAGTCCAGCATCTTAACTAGTGGTAGTCTGCTGGGCAGCACCAGGTAGGTACAGTGCCTTGCGAAAGTATTCGGCCCCCTTGAACTTTGCGACCTTTTGCCACATTTCAGGCTTCAAACATAAAGATATAAAACTGTATTTTTTTGTGAAGAATCAACAACAAGTGGGACACAATCATGAAGTGGAATGACATTTATTGGATATTTCAAACTTTAACAAATCAAAAACTGAAAAATTAGCGTGCAAAATTATTCAGCCCCTTTACTTTCAGTGCAGCAAACTCTCTCCAGAAGTTCAGTGAGGATCTCTGAATGATCCAATGTTGACCTAAATGACTAATGATGATAAATACAATCCACCTGTGTGTAATCAAGTCTCCGTATAAATGCACCTGCACTGTGATAGTCTCAGAGGTCCGTTAAAAGCGCAGAGAGCATCATGAAGAACAAGGAACACACCAGGCAGGTCCGAGATACTGTTGTGAAGAAGTTTAAAGCCGGATTTGGATACAAAAAGATTTCCCAAGCTTTAAACATCCCAAGGAGCACTGTGCAAGCGATAATATTGAAATGGAAGGAGTATCAGACCACTGCAAATCTACCAAGACCTGGCCGTCCCTCTAAACTTTCAGCTCATACAAGGAGAAGACTGATCAGAGATGCAGCCAAAAGGCCCAAGATCACTCGATGAACTGCAGAGATCTACAGCTGAGGTGGGAGACTCTGTCCATAGGACAACAATCAGTCGTATATTGCACAAATCTGGCCTTTATGGAAGAGTGGCAAGAAGAAAGCCATTTCTTAAAGATATCCATAAAAAGTGTCGTTTAAAGTTTGCCACAAGCCACCTGGGAGACACACCAAACATGTGGAAGAAGGTGCTCTGGTCAGATGAAACCAAAATTGAACTTTTTGGCAACAATGCAAAACATTATGTTTGGCGTAAAAGCAACACAGCTCATCACCCTGAACACACCATCCCCACTGTCAAACATGGTGGTGGCAGCATCATGGTTTGGGCCTGCTTTTCTTCAGCAGGGACAGGGAAGATGGTTAAAATTGATGGGAAGATGGATGGAGCCAAATACAGGACCATTCTGGAAGAAAACCTGATGGAGTCTGCAAAAGACCTGAGACTGGGACGGAGATTTATCTTCCAACAAGACAATGATCCAAAACATAAAGCAAAATCTACAATGGAATGGTTCAAAAATAAACATATCCAGGTGTTAGAATGGCCAAGTCAAAGTCCAGACCTGAATCCAATCGAGAATCTGTGGAAAGAACTGAAAACTGCTGTTCACAAATGCTCTCCATCCAACCTCACTGAGCTCGAGCTGTTTTGCAAGGAGGAATGGGAAAAAATGTCAGTCTCTCGATGTGCAAAACTGATAGAGACATACCCCAAGCGACTTACAAGCTGGCGCTACAAAGTATTAACTTAAGGGGGCTGAATAATTTTGCACGCCCAATTTTTCAGTTTTTGATTTGTTAAAAGTTTGAAATATCCAATAAATGTCGTTCCACTTCATGATTGTGTCCCACTTGTTGTTGATTCTTCACAAAAAAATACAGTTTTATATCTTTATGTTTGAAGCCTGAAATGTGGCAAAAGGTCGCAAAGTTCAAGGGGGCCGAATACTTTCGCAAGGCACTGTAATTGACACAAACTGTCTCCACTCAGTCAATGTCTTGTTGTGCGTGTGTGTTAGGTGGGCGGATCGCCTAAGCCATGGGAAGCCATTGACAGTCGCTGGATCCAGGTTCGAATCCCAGTGTGGGCTACCCCCCAAATTTTCTACAATATACTTCCATGGTTGGTTTAATTGACTCTCCCTTTTACGGCCCCTAATTTATCTATTTTTAGCTACTACTTCCAAGTCTGTTGGAGAGGATCAGATTGAGCAAAGTGAGATGTAGAATCACTGATCTACAAATAGTATTCTCAGCAAAATAATAGGTTTTGTGTGATTTATGATTCGCAGAGCTACTCCTCCCCTGGCTTAAGTAATCCCTTCTGCCAAACACACATGCACATCCAGACATTGTTTGATTGATTGGAGACGGCTTGTGTCAATTACATAACATTTCCAAGGATTTCCTACCTGCAGCAACATTAGTGGACAATGCTGGAAATACCAGTAAAAGCACAGTACCTCAAAATGTGCCCCAACTCTTGGCTCTAGCTTTAGGATAGAGTTTTTTTTTCTTCTCAGTAGTATACTACGATGCAAGCAAGAGAAACATAAATTAAAGCCATTATATTTATGATTTACATTCCAAATTGTACTTTTGTAATATTACATTTTTCAGTGAGTTGTGATGTATTTAACCTGTATGTGTTGAGGCTGTAACTTAGCATGCCTCTGGAAGTGTTTTGCTATATTTACAGTGAACCCCTCCTAACTTGATTGTTGTTATTCCTGCATCCATAGAAGTTGGCAATAACAATATTTGGATGCCTGCTAGTGCTGCAACAGTTGTTCTGGAACCTCTAAAGCTAGTTTGGGCAAAATGTAGCGGATACCCTTCCTATCCTGCCTTGGTGAGTGACAGTGAGCGTATGTATGACACCTGACTGTCTCATTCTCTCTTCTCAGTGCTTGCTACCAGGGACTAACTTTTTGTTTACCTGCCACTCAGATTTTTTAGGAGCCAAAATATAATTTTTTTGCCTTACAACAAACACAAATCAAAATGGACGAGTATGCTTAGTTGTGTTTCTAAGTCAAGGAATGTGTATTACTAATAAGAAGTAATGTGTTGTATTGCTCAATTTAATATTTTGTGACCTGAGTCTTCTCATCAAAATATCACAGATGAGACAAATGTTCAGCTGCCCCTTTTAAGTTTACCGTGGTAATGGGGCCACTCAAGTTGTCACGTGTCGTTAGGCATCAGCATGCTCAGCTAGGCGAACCGAACGAGTGTGCTCGCATACTCCCTTAAAAGACATTTGCTTGAAAAACTAGACTTCGGCTACCAACTTCAGCTTGCCTCAAAGATGAACAAAAATGTCACAATGTCGTCATAATATATGCACAAGCTGTTCTGGCTGGGAAACATGCAGATGCCTTTAGTGGTGCATGACTCCAGGATTTTTGAAGTCGACTCCCGCCTGCTGTGGTTAGTCAAGAGTCGACTCTTGCTCAACTCCCAAAAGGAGCTGAAACAGACAAACACACACGTACGCACCTCATTATTGCTGCGTCCTACTAGGAAGACTACATTTGCGTTCTAGAGGACTGATATGAACATGATGATGCCCATTTGTTCATTAACTTAGCCTATAAAAGTCCCATTTTAAATATATATATATTTTTTTATATAGGTGATGTGTAGGAACTACAATATTTTGGTGATATTTCTGCTGCACGCAGCCTTGATGATCCCATGTGATGATGCTGCACGTTCTACGCTGATAAGCCCATTCTTTGCCATGTTATAACGCTATTCGGACAGGTATTTACTAGAGACGTTGGTTATGTCATTATTATCTAAGCATGTGTGTTATTCCAGAAGACGATTCACACAGGATTACTCCAAACTGCCCCATGTAATTATTTTTTTCCCCCTCAAATTGAGTTCACTCTTGATGGAAGCCTGGAGGTTTTTATTCTAGGCGTGAAGTTATTTCATAGTCATGTCTAGACTATAATAGGCTACACTGATAACTCATGCTTGGCTGCCAAATGTATGCAGTACCTTCAGAAAGTATTCACACTCCTTGACTTTTTTCACGTTGTGTTACAGCCTGGATTTAAATTGTGATTTGTTGGTCACTGGCCCATAATATAAAAATTGAATTTTTGTATTTTTTGTATTTTTATTTTTTATTACATATCAGCTTTTCATTTGTATTAATATGTCTTAAGTCAATAAGTATTCAACCCCTTTGTTATTGCAAGCCTAAAAAGGTTCAGGAGTAAAAAATTGCTGAACAAGTCACAAAAGTTGCATGGTGTGTTTAATTTTTTTTTTAATGACTACCTAATCACTTTAGGCCACACATACAATTATCTTTAAGGTCGTGCAGTGCATTCTAAACACAGATTCAACCACAAAGACCAGGGAGGTTTTCCAATGCCTTGCAAAGAAGGGCACTTATTAGTAGATGAGTATAAATAAAAAAACCTGACATTGAATACCCCTTTGTGCTTAGTGAAATTATTCATTACATTTTGGATAGGGTATCAATACACACAGTCACTACAAAGACAGAGGCATCCTTCCTAACTCATTTTCCGGAGAGGAAGTAAACTTTAAAACAGTTAGAGTTAATGGCTGTGTTAGGAGAAAATGGTGGTTGTAGTTTCTCCACAATATTGACCTAATTGACAGAGTGAAAACAAGGAAGCCTGTACAGAATAATATTCCAAAACATGCATCCTGTTTACAACAAGGCACTGAAGTAATACTGCAAAAAATGTGGCAACGCAATTCACTTTTTGTCCTGAGTACAAAGTGTTATGTTTGGGGCAAATCCAATACAACTATTGACTGAGTACCACTTTACATATTTTCAAGCATGGTGGTTGCTGCATCATGTTATGGCTATGCCTGTATTCATTAAGAACTGGAGAGTTTTTCAGGATAAAAAATAAATTGGATGGAGCTAAGCACAGGAAAACCTTTTTCAGTCTGCTTTCCACCAGACACTGGGAGATGAACTCACCTTTCAGCCGGACAATAACCTAAAACAAAAGACCAATTTTACACTGGAGCTCCTTACCAAGAAGACAGTGAGTTACAGTTTTGATTAAATCTACTTGAAATCTATGGAAAGGCCTGAAATTGGTTGTCTACCAATGATCAACAACCAATTTGACAGAGCTTAATGGACAAATGTTGTACAATCCAGGAGTGGAAAGTTATTTTGATACTTACCCAGAGACTCCGCTGTAATCAATGTCAAAGGTGCTTCTACAAAGTGTTGACTCAGGGGTGTGAATAATTATGTAAATGTGATTTTATGTATTTAATTTTCAATACATTTGCAAACATTTCTAAAAACATGTTTTGGCTTTGTCATTATGGAGTGTTGATGGGTGAGGAGAAATCTATTTAATCCATTTTGAATTCAGGCTGTAACACAACAATGTGGAATAAGTCAATGGGTATGAATACTTTCTGAAGGCACTGTAGGTGTCCCCATAATATTTAAATTGATTAAGTCTGATCATAATCATTATTTCAGCGATCCATGGTTGGCGTCCTTTCTAATAACAATGCCCCCCATCCTGATGATTTAAGCTGCTGAACCGTATTTGCATTTATGGATGAGAAAGTTAACTTGCCATTTCCAAGTTTAGTGGGGATGCCCTGCTTTGCGATCGATTGCCTAGGACAGAGTTCTCCAACTGTGTTCCTGGCGAGGTACTGTCCTGTAGGTGTTCACTCCAACCCTAATCTATTGCATCTGATTCAATAATTAGCTGGTTGATAAGCTGATTCAGGTTAGTTTAAAACTGGGATTGGTGTGAAAACCTACAGGAAGGCAGCTCTCCAGGAACAGGATTGGAGAGCCCTGACTTAGGATATCAACAGCCAGCCAGGGTTTCATTAAATAAGCATTTGGTGATGTTTAACTTCAATTCACTGCCACCATGAATAATAGCTTAGCCATTGATAGCCTATTATATACTTTAATGTACTTTTGGTGAATTTGCGAGGCTTTGAAAGACAAGACATTGCGAGATACAGATTACCAAGATATAGCCTATGTGCACGTTTGTCTGCCTGACTCGATCCTCTCTCTCCCTTGCTGGCTCGCCTGGTCTTTCTCTTTGCTAGGAAAAACACAAGTGTGTGTTTTAGTCTTTGGTCTGTTTTTGTGTAGAATAGCTCAGTCTCCTCCTTTTATAGCCCCTACTAGTGAATTTGCGGAGACATTGCAGGACACCGCATTGCGATCAGTGGCCATTTTAGGATGTAAATCTTGGTGGGGTAAACTCAAAACATTTTTTTTTAGATGCATGCCACAACACAACACTAAACAATACATTAATTGGACTATAATGGTGACAAATGGTGCCCACACACTGTTTGGGCCTACATTAAGCTGACAATTGAGATGTATAAACTATTGCATCAGGGGACGACGAGCAGGTAAGAGGCAATTAATGAGCGAGGTAGGATGGACTTAGTCAATATAACTTTGTTCAGCACTTTTGAAATGTACAGCAACAGAATTCAGAACATGGGCCGTTCTTAAGGTGTTCTCCCTGTACACCAAGTCAGATAAATAAAGGGAGCATATAAGCAGACAATGAAAGCTCTTACAATATTTGATTATGACATTTTGTTAAACAGGCTATAAGCTATGTGCACCACCAAGTCAGAACAGTAGGCTAAAAGGGGAAAAGGGACCAAATTATTAGTGAGGCACCTGGGCTACTAACAGCTTACTACACAACATACACATAGTATTACTTTCTTAGCTACAGTATACATATCTCCCTGACATATTACATTATTTATGCAGCAGCATACAATACATTTTGGACTCACTTTGGTGTGCTGTGCTCACTTGAACAGGAAGGTGGTGTGGCCAATGACCTTGATCCTTCTTGGATGGGCACTTCTAATGTAACTCTACGGCAACACGCAAGGGGCTTGAATTTGAGCTCTCCCTGTAGATTTTGTGACAGTACACTGAGCCAATCACGGTGCAACTAGATAACATTACCAACCTCTATGCTCCGTATTTTCTGCTGGCTACCCCACCACCACAGAAAGCACTGAGCTAGGCTGACACACCCGCATTTTGGAGCTGTATTACTCAAGAAAGCAAACAAGAGTCCGCTTGTATGCGGCCTTATTAACTCAATTTTACATATAGATTTTTTCATTGTTTGCAAACTGATATGGGACCTGTATTAATGCCAGAATGACGGGTCATCACTGATTGCGATAGCCTGTACATCTTTTGATTACCAATGCACGGTTCAGACTCTGCCTGGTGGCCGACATGCCTGACTGTGCCCATTCTCTCTCGCTCCCTCCCTCGTTAGCTCGCTCTTTCTTTGCTGTGATAGATTAGTTTTTGTTCTCAGAGGTAGCCACAGCAACTAGTTTCCTCCCTTGCAAAAATACTGAATCTTAGGAGTCGACGAGTTGATGCCTGACACCCAGAAATGTGAGTCGACACCGGGAATTGACAGGCAAGGAGTTGAGGAATTGATTCTAGTGTGCCTGTGAGAATCTGACTAGTAGAGGCTGACAACGACTCTTCCTCTTCCACAGTGGAAGCAAACTCACATTGAAAAACAATGTAAGTGTACAAGAAACAAGAAGATAAAGTCTCACTGTAGTAGTTAGACCAACTTTTATGCCTGTTCCCATTGCTTCTAATACAAACCTTTCAGCTCTTCACTCGCAGTGCACACAGCCCTCCAGCCAGGCAGTGTTGCTTCGCGAGGTGAGATAGCTATAACGTTACGATTCCTATTTATTTGTGCATTGCCAAATATGAAACCAAAAGGAATAAGTACTTTAAACAGCTACAGCCCCATTTATTTTTCTATAAATCACTACTCGCACGTGCCAATACTTGACTTTGACCAATGTGGCTGGTGAATTAGAAATTTGTATGCGCCAATATCAAAATCTACCCGCATTTGGTGGGTGTTAATTTAAGGCCCTGCTTGCTACCCCCTTCATCAAATCTTGAGTGAGTGTTGTTCACACACTATCTGTTTGAAAGGTGTAACATCCTACAAGTTTTGTCTTTGCCTTTCATGGTAGAATAAATCCTAGGTCCATATCTTCTAAGTCCTCTAGATGGTGCCATTGTCAAATAAACAGATCTGATTTGACCTTAGTTTAAGAGGACTAAGTGGACGCACCTCTTTTCAACACAAGCACCAGCTGTGTGTGTTTGAGCATGTGTGTGTGTGTGTATTCAAGTATACTGTGCCATAACACTCCAGGCACCACTCCCTAGTAAACATGGTACACCTCTTCCACCACGTTAGATCGTTGACCCCCACATGCCCCGGGTGGGATGCCAGCACAACGGGGTGTCTATCCCCATGCCTCCCCTCGACGTCCTCCGGGTCGGAGAACGGATGCAGTTCAAGAACGACGAAAAACTCTTCCTCGTCCTATTCTTCGACAACAAACGCAGCTGGTGAGACATCTTCTCTGTTCTCCAATACTAAATGTTAAGAAAGGGATTTTTTTGTTGTTGTTGATAGCAACATACATGGATACACCATTTTACAATCTTCATTTGCAATGTTAAGTGTTATTTCAATACGTGCTGTGAATTTTCATACACAACCAACAGACAACAACACAAAGAGCTCAAATTTCTATTATAAGTTCTACATTTTTGCAGATTTGTATCAGAAGAAATGTAGCTGAATTTGATTTCCTTATTCTCTCTTCTCAGGCAATGGCTTCCTAAGTCTAAGATGGTCCCTCTGGGGATCGACAAGATCAAGATGATGGAGGGCAGAACATCCAGTATCCGTAAGGCTGTTCAGACTGCCTTCAAACGTGCCATGAACCATCTTAGCATCGTTCAGGACGAACCTGTCAGTGACATGAGCGACGTGGACTAACACACACACAGACACACACACCCAACCCTTGAATTACTGCTCATGGTCTTGTCTCAGACCTGAGCCTGGCCTACACTCCTTCCTTCTCCACTTTGTCAGTCTTTCCAAAGGTCTATGCTGGCTGTTTTTAACAGGTGCCTTGCTACCCCCCTGGCTTGGTATGGTTCCCCCTTCCACGTCAGTCCTCGCCCGCTGGTCTGACGACTGCTGCTTTAAAGAATGTGCCCCAGTTCCCCTCCTATCTACTGTTCTTCATGGTCGCGTTCATGATGCACCAAATGGAAGAAAACAACTCGCTCATCTCGCCTTATCAGTGGTGGAAACAGTACCCAACTATCATTCTTGAGTAAAAGTAAAGACAATAGAAAATGACTCAAGTAAGTCACCCAGTAAAATTCTACCAGAGTAAAAGTATTTGGTTTAAAATATACTTAAGTATCAAATTCCTTATATTAAGCGAACCAGATGGCACCATTTTTTATTTTACGGAAAGCCAAGGGCACACTCCAACATTCAGACATAATTTACAAATGAAGCATGTGTGTTTAGTGAGTCCCACAGATCAGAGGCAGTAGGGATGTTCGGTTGATAAGTGCGTGAATTTCACTATTTGCCTAAGAAATCAAAATGTAACGAGTACTTTTGGGTGTCAAGGAAAATGTATGGAGTAAAAAGTACATTATTTTCTTTAGCAATGTAGTGAAGTAAAAGTAGTCAAAAATATAAATAGTAAAGTACAGATACCCAAAAAAACGACTTAAGTAAAAATACTTGAACGTACTAATTAATTGCTTTAATCCACTGCACCTTATGCCATTTATTTCCACTCAAAACTACCTACTACATTTATGTTAACTCTGTAAATAACTGCAATATTTGTCTGACACACTAACTTATTTTGTAGATTGAGTGAAATTTGTACTGTACAATGGATTTTCTTACTAGTATTTATACTTTTTGGTGAAGTATGTAAGCACTGCGGTGTGGTAATTCAAAGTGCTATGACAATAAGACAAGTGTAAAAAGCCTTAGCAGTATAAAATAAATGGGATTTTTTTTTGTTTGTTTTATATATCCTTTTTGTATTTTATTTTAAGTTAATGAAGTTTATAAAATATAAACTTCCCTTTGGCATTCTTCCTTCTGTAATCAAATGTTTAAATATATATTTTACAATATTTTGGTTTGTCCGTAGTATTCAGACCCCCTGACTTTCTCCACATTTTGTTAGGTTACAGCCTTGATTCTAAAATTGATTGAATTGTTTTTTCCCCCTTCTCAATCTACACACACTACCCTGTAATGACAAGACAACATTTTATTTTTTTATTTTATTTTGTAATATCACATTTACACAAGTATTCAGACCCTTTATCCAGTACTTTGTTGAAGTCTCTTTGGCAGCAATTACAGCCTTTTAGTCTTCTTGGGTATGACGCTACAAGCTTGTATTTGGAGTTTCTCCTACTCTTCTCTGCAGATCCTCTCAAGCCCTATCAGGTTGGATGGGGAGCATTGCTGCACAGCTATTTTCAGGTCTCTCCAGAGATTTTAGATCGGGATCAAGTCCGGGCTCTAGGTGGGCCACTCAAGGACATTCAGAGACTTGTCCCAAAGCCACTCCTGCATTGTTTGGCTGTGTGCTAAGGGTTGTTGTTCTGTTGGAATGTGAACCTTGGCCCCAGTCTAAGGGCTCTGGAGGAGGGTTTCATCATGGATCTCATCTTTCCCTCGATCCTGACTAGTCTCCCAGTCCCTGCCACTGAAAAACATCACCGCAGCATGATGCTGCCACCACCATGCTTCACCGTAGGAATGGTGGCATGTTTCCTCGAGACGTGACGCTTGGCATTCAGGCCAAAGAGTTCAATATTGGTTTCATCAGACCAGAGAATCTTGTTTCTCATGGTCTGAGAGTCTTTAGGTGCCTTTTGGCAAATTCCAAGCGGGCTTTCATGTGCCTTTTACAGAGGAGTGGCTTCCGTCTGGTCACTCTACCATAACGGCCTGATTGGTGGAGTGCTGCAGAGATGGTTGTCCTTCTGGAAGGCTCTCCCATTTCCACAGAGGACCTCCAGAGCTCTGTCAGAGTGACCATTGGGTTCTTGGTAGCCTCCCTGACCAAGACTCTCCTCCCCCTATGTCAGTTTGGCTGGGCGGACAGCTCTAGGAAGAGTCTTAGTGGTTCCAAACTTCTTCCATTTAAGAATGATGGAGGCCACTGTGTTCTTGGGGACCTTCAATGCTGCAGACATTTTTTGGTACCTTTCCCCAGATCTGTGCCTCGACACAATCCAGTCTCTGAGCTCTACGGATAATTCCTTCCACGTCATGGCTTGGATTTTGCTCTGACATGCATTGTCAACTGTGGGACCTTATATAGACAGGTGTGTGCCTTTCCAAATCATGTCCAATCTTTTGAATTTAACACTGGTAGATCCAATCAAGTTGAAAAAACATCTCAAGGATGATCAATGGAAACAGGAAAACGTCAAGGGGTCTGAATACTTTCCGAAAGCACTGTCTGTATACAGCTCTGGAAAAAAATTAAGAGACCACTTCAAAATGATCAGTTTCACAAGTTTTACTATTTATAGGTATGTGTTTGGGTAAAATGAACATTTTTGTTTTATTCTATAAACTACTGACACAATTTCTCCCATATTCCCCCCCAAAATATTGCCATTTAGAGCATTTATTTGCAGAAAATGACAACTGGTCAAAAAAACAAAACCGATGCAGTGTTGTCAGACCTCGTATAATGAGAAAGAAAGTAAGTTAATATAATTTTTTAAACAACACAATGTTTTTTAACTTAGGAAGAGTTCAGAAATCAATATTTGGCGGAATAACCCTGATTTTCATGCGTCTTGGCATGCTCTCCACCAGTCTTTCACATAGATTTGTATTTTTTTTTAACCTTTATTTAAAAAAGAAAAACGTTTTACCTTTATTTCTAAAGATGTTGGGTGACTTTATGCCACTCCTGGTGCAAAAATTCAAGCAGCTTTTCTGAAGCACCCCCAGATCATCACCAATCCACTGTCACTTGTAGGTCTCGCACCCACTGTGAAATTTGGTGGAGGATCGGTGATGATCTGGGGATGCTTCAGCAAGGCTGGATTCGGGCAAATTTGTCTTCGTGAAGGACGCATGAATCAAGCTTTAAGGTTGTCCTGACAATGTTCCCCAACTCTGAGGATTGGTTGTTCCAGCAGGACAATGTTCCATGCCACACAGCCAGGTCAATCAAGGTGTGGATGGAGGACCACTAGATCAAGACCCTGTCATGGCCAGCCCAATCTCCAGACCTGAACCCTATTGAAAATATCTGGAATGTGATCAAGAGGAAGATGGATGGTAACAAGCTATTAAACAAAGTTGGGCTGCTTGAATGTTTGTGCCAGGAGTGGCATAAAGTCACCCAACATCAATGTGAAAGACTGGTGGAGGGCATGTCAAGATGCATGAAAGCTGTGATATAAAAATCCACTATTCCACCAAATATTGATTTCTGAACTCTTACTAAGTCAAAAACATTTGTGTTGTTTAAAAATCAATATGAACATATTTTCTTTGCATTATTCAAGGTTTGACAGCACTGCATTTGTTTTGTTATTTTGACCAATTGTCATTTTCTGCAAATAAATGCTCTAAATGACACTATTTTTATTTGGAATATGGGAGAAATGTCAGTAGTTTATAGAATAAAAAAAAAAATTCATGTTACCCAAACACATACCTATAAATTGTTAAACTAGAGATAATCATTTTTCAGTGATCTCTTAATTTTTTCATTAAAACTCGCTTTTCAACCACTCCACACATTTCTTGTTAAACAAACTAGTTTGGGCAAGTCAGTTACGACATCTACTTTGTGCATGACACAAGTCATTTTTCCAACATTTGTTTACAGACAGATTATTTCACTGTATCACAATTCCAGTTGGTCAGAAGTTTACATAGAGTAAGTTGATTGAGCCTTTAAACAGCTTGGAAAATTCCAGAAAATTATGCCATGGCTTTAGAAGCATCCCTGACCTCAATCCTACATAACATTTGTGGGCATAACTGAAAAGCGTGTGCGATCAAGGAGGCCTACAAACCTGACTCAGTTACATCTCTGCCAGCTCTGTCAGGAGGAATGGGCCAAAATTCACCCAACTTATTGTGGGAAGCTTGTGGAAGGCTACCCAAAACATTTGACCCAAGTTCAACAATTTAAAGGCAATGCTACCAAATACTAATTGAGTGTATGTAAACTTCTGACTCACTGGGAATGTGATGAAAGAAATAATAACTGAAATAAATCATTCTCTCTGTTATTCTCAGTCTTAAAATAAAGTGGTGATCCTAACTGACCTAAGACAGGGAATATTTACTAGGATTAAATGTCAGGAATTGTGGAAACTGTGCTTAAATGTATTTGGCTAAGGTGTATGTAAACTTTCGACTTCAACTGTATATCTGTATAATTCAGATGCTCACATGTTGGGAAGTGTTTTGTTGTTATGGAAACCAAATGTGCGTTCTCAAGAAACTAAACTTGCTGCCCAGATAATTTTATACTTTGATTTGTTTGTGCCTGTGGTGTGAAAGTTTATTGCAAACAATTGTGAAAAGTTTATTTTTTACATCATGAATTTGACTGTACTTCTAGGAACTTTTATTGTAGACGTAGGAAGATGTGCTTGTTATTTATTGTAAAGTATTTACATTGCTTTATATTTCGAGAATCATGTAAGACTTTATAGTGGTTATTGGCAAATTTTGTGGTGAATCCTTGGGTTGTTTTTTTTCTTTGTTACTTCTGGGTAATTTTGACAGTTTAGCTGTAGACTTCACAACATTCTTTTTTTGTATGTTCTTTTTCTGGGTAGTTTTTGATACAATAACATCTACTAAGTATAAACGTGTCTTTTGCTCGGACTGTTTCCTTTTTTATTATCAAAACACAGATAATAAAAAGACAAGGATATAAAATCACTGAGCAATGTCATCTCTTATTAAGATACAATCTATCTTTCATCGGTACTGTACCCATTACTCATGCCATGCCTCTTTCAGCAGTATTGACACTCAGAGATCACATATGGAACAGCTCAGGAGCGACATCAAACTGAAGAAGGATGAGATTGCATCTGAAATTAATACTGTTCAAATTCCCTCATTTCTACCTTCATAGTGCTGGATCAGCGATTCCCTCAATCTAATACAGTATGGGGAGTAAAAGGAATGAGCGGCCCTTATGCAGAATATTGCAGCTCCCCAGTGTTTTATTCTTGCACCCAAATCAACATTGTTTCGACTTCAAAGAAGTCTTTGTCAGGTGAGTGCATTCAGGTGAGTACATATAGTAGGTGGAGGCAATGGCTGTACTAGCTTTCACAGAACCAATTATTTTGAGATCAGTGATAACTTCAAGGGAGAAGGGAGGAAGGATGCTCATTCAAACAGATGGTCCGTCCCAATAATATCATTCAAATGTATTTATGAAGCCCTTCTTACATCAGCTGATGTCACAAAGTGCTGTACAGAAACCAAGCCTAAAACCCCAAACAGCAAGCAATGCAGGTGTAGAAGCACCTGCATCTCCTTTCTCCTGAACTGTGCACTCGTTCAATACTTCCACAAATCTAAAAGCATTGGATTTGTGGAGGCATGGGATATTGGAAATTTAAGGATCGATCACTTGATTCATATGGGATGTCATTCTATGGCTGTTCACATAGGGGCGCTGTGACTCTATAGAAAATGAGAAGGCATGATCCCTGGCATAAACAGATTCCTCAATCAGCTATGTTAGGTGTGCTAGAGAATCAGCTTGGTTAATGTGCAGCTTGTACACACACCAAGTGTCATGTCAACATATGGTAAAAACACCCATTACAAATAACTTAATTAATGATCACTGTTTTAATTTGTTTTTATCTAAATTGTTGTCTATCACTTGTTTTCTTAGGTGCAAAATAATTAATCAAAACTAAACTATAACTGAGGTTTCGTCCCAAATGGCACCCTATTCCCTACATCAAGTCAAAATGTATTTGTCACGTGTACAGGATACAACAGGGCGACATAGGCTATAGATTGCCATTAGAATGCAGACTGAGGCTTACTCTACTCTCACATACGACACAGATGAAGCCAGGTGTAATCATAGAGTATTATATAGAAACCATTATATAGCTTTATGATATGTATATTTTCATGAAGACACTCCAACAGCGTGCATGGATTTTACATAATACAATATATGCCATTTAGCAGATGCTTTTATCCAAAGCAACATGTACTCATGCATGCATACATTTTACTTATGGTTGGTACCGGGAATCAAACCCACTACCCTGACCTTACAATAACTATGCTCTACCAACTGAGGCCCACATGTTCAGAGAAAATATAGTTTTTTTGTTTTACCACTGAGTGAAAGAGCAACCCTCGTATTATGTTGCGGGTCAATTTGACCAAAATTTGTCTAAAACCTAACTTCAAAATGTTGGCACACTGATGTGTTGTGGAATATCTGTGTAGATTTTGAATAAAAACATGATGTGGGGCATTTTGACCCGGAGGCTTTCATCTGTACAGATATTTGCACAGGTCCAAAATTAACAAGTGTCTTTGATGTATTTTGTTTTGACTGGTTCTGGTTGCACTTTTATAACTATGTTTGGGTGAAAAGGAGCTTTCCCAAGCTTTGTCCTTCTCTGTGTGAGAGCAGCAGATCTCTGACACACATTCAAAAATTAGCTCCAGACAGAAAACGCTTGTTTGTGAGAAAGGAAATATATATTTAAAATGGTTTTTAAATATCGAGTTTTTGAAATCAAATGTTCTTGTATTTCGAAAGGTCTGACAAGACAAAATAATGTTTGGGCTGTTTTTACTTGATTCTTGGACTGTCTTGAGTGTGTTTAAACTGTGCGGGTCAACCTGACCCATACCACAAAGCACAAGGGTTAACCTATAGTTTTATGGTATTTTTATGCGATTTGAAAAATGTTGCTGGTGACATAGGCATATTCCTCCAATCTCCTAATCATCAGGTTGCACAGTGAGACCTCTTCACTCAGTCCCCAACCATCAACAATCCGATACTAATTGTGTAGGGAAGTAAACAACACAACAGCAAGCACTCAGGTAGAGAGAGGATGGGAGAGTTAAGCGTGAATATCAATCTGTCACATCAGTGTCATCAAATGACTTTGACAGAATTAAGAGCCCTCTAATTAGCCTAGTGGCATGTGGCGCCGCATACACACACACACACACACAGCGAGAGAAGCTCTCTTTCACATACACACACCATGCCGCAGGCTGCAGAGCATGGCAGGGCCTGAGGCTCGACGTGCGTGACATCACCCTGCCTGATATGTTGATAGGATGGCATGGAGGCAGCCAGCAGGTGAAACCATAGTGACAACTAGAGAGAAAGAGGGGAGGGGATGAATGCGTAATCTCACCAACATACAGATGTGTCACCAACCTGGCTTAGGGAGGAAAAGGAAATGTCAGTGGTTTAATGCATTTCACATTGGTGCACGTGAGTGCACGCACGCATATGAAGCACACACACTTTATGGGTTAGTCAAAATTCTGCAGCCGAAAGACATTCAAATTGATGAGAGGAATCTCTCTTTAGGGACTTTGTGACCAGAAGAAAAGGGTATGAGGTGTATTGTAGCACATGTAAATTAATGTTTATTTAAAAAACTGCATGTCTTCTATAAACAACACACAGTCTAACTTTCAACTGAGGAACATCCAAACTGGCAAATATTCAGCATTATCCCCCCTTCTCCCCCCAATAGGCCTGCTTTCCAGTAGCTATGGTGGAAACACTAGCTATGCTGGATAGGGGCCCAATGTACATTTATATAACTATTAATGCAAACCGCAAAAACATCACATAGAGGGGAAATAGGAATTGAGTGTTTCCAAGGTAAGCCAAACAAACAACTTCAAAATAATATAAATGCAAGTGTTATAATTTCAGTCTGTCGTACATTACATTTCTATGCAGCTATGCATGTTCGAATTGGCTGCTGCTAGTAGCTAGCTAATGAACATCTAATAACTGTACTTGATAACCTGATTACTAAACTCTGCAAAAAAAGAAACGTCCTCTCACTGTCAACTGCGTTTATTTTCAGCAAACTTAACGTGTAAATATTTCTTTGAACATAACAAGATTCAACAAACTGAACAACTTCCACAGACATGTGACTAACCAAAATGGAATAATGTGTCCCTGAACAAAGGGGGGGGGGGGGGGGTGTTAAAAACAAAAGTAAGTCAGTATCTGGTGTGGCCACCAGCTGCATTAAGTACAGCGGTGACTCTCCTCTCATGGACTACACCAGATTTGCCAGTTCTTGCCGTGTATCCCCACTCTTCCACCAAGGCACCTACCTGCAAGTTCACTGACATTTCTGGGGGGAATGTCCTTAGCCCTCACCCTCCGATCCAACAGGTCCCAGATGTGCTCAATGACATTCCTGTCTTGCAGGAAATCACGCACAGAACGAGCAGTATGGCTGGTGGCATTGCCATGCTGGAGGGTCATGTCAGGATGAGCCTACAGGAAGGGTACCACATGAGGGAGGAGGATGTTTTCCCTGTAACGCACAGATGTTAAGATTACCTGCAATGACAACAAGCTCAGTCCGATGATGCTGTGACACACCGCCCCAGACCATGACGAAACCTCCACCTCCAAATCGATCCCGCTCCAGAGTACAGGCCGCGGTGTAACGCTCATTCCTTTGACGATAAACACGAATCCGACCATCACCCCTGACACCTGACACCCTAGACCCACTCCAATTTGCTTACCGCCCAAATAGGTCCACAGACGATGCAATCTCAACCACACTGCACACTGCCCTAACCCATCTGGACAAGAGGAATACCTATGTGAGAATGCTGTTCATCGACTACAGCTCGGCATTCAACACCATAGTACCCTCCAAGCTCGTCATCAAGCTCGAGACCCTGGGTCTCGACCCCGCCCTGTGCAACTGGGTACTGGACTTCCTGACGGGCCGCCCCCAGGTGGTGAGGGTAGGCAACAACATCTCCTCCCCGCTGATCCTCAACACTGGGGCCCCACAAGGTTGCGTTCTGAGCCCTCTCCTGTACTCCCTGTTCACCCATGACTGCGTGGCCACGCACGCCTCCAACTCAATCATCAAGTTTGCGGACGACACAACAGTGGTAGGCTTGATTACCAACAACGATGAGACGGCCTACAGGGAGGAGGTGAGGGCCCTCGGAGTGTGGTGTCAGGAAAACAACCTCACACTCAACGTCAACAAAACTAAGGAGATGATTGTGGACTTCAGGAAACAGCAGAGGGAACACCCCCCTATCCACATCGATGGAACAGTAGTGGAGAGGGTAGCAAGTTTTAAGTTCCTCGGCATACACATCACAGACAAACTGAATTGGTCCACTCACACAGACAGCATCGTGAAGAAGGCGCAGCAGCGCCTCTTCAACCTCAGGAGGCTGAAGAAATTCGGCTTGTCACCAAAAGCACTCACAAACTTCTACAGATGCACAATCGAGAGCATCCTGGCGGGCTGTATCACCGCCTGGTATGGCAACTGCACCGCCCTCAACCGTAAGGCTCTCCAGAGGGTAGTGAGGTCTGCACAACGCATCACCGGGGGCAAACTACCTGCCCTCCAGGACACCTACACCACCCGATGTCACAGGAAGGCCATAAAGATCATCAAGGACATCAACCACCCGAGCCACTGCCTGTTCACCCCGCTATCATCCAGAAGGCGAGGTCAGTACAGGTGCATCAAAGCTGGGACCGAGAGACTGAAAAACAGCTTCTATCTCAAGGCCATCAGACTGTTAAACAGCCACCACTAACACTGAGTGGCTGCTGCCAACACACTGACACTGACTCAACTCCAGCCACTTTAATAATGGGAATTGATGGGAAATGATGTAAATATATCACTAGCCACTTTAAACAATGCTACCTTATATAAATGTTACTTACCCTACATTATTCATCTCATACGCATACGTATATACTGTACTCTATATCATCGACGGTATCCTTATGTAATACATGTATCACTAGCCACTTTATACTATACTATGCCACTTTGTTTACATACTCATCTCATTTGTACATACTGTACCCGATACCATCTACTGTATCTTGCCTATGCTGCTCTGTACCATCACTCACTCATATATCCTTATGTACATATTCTTTATCCCCCTACACTGTGTACAAGACAGTAGTTTTGGAATTGTTAGTTAGATTACTTGTTATTACTGCATTGTCGGAACTAGAAGCACAAGCATTTCGCTACACTCGCATTAACATCTGCTAACCATGTGTATGTGACAAATAAAATTTGATTTGATTTGATTTGATTTGATTTGATGAGACAAAACTGCAACTCATCAGTGAAGAGCACTTTTTGCCAGTCCTGTTTGGTCCAGCGATGGTTGATTTGTGCCCATAGGCGACGTTGTTGCCGGTGATGTCTGGTGAGGACCTGCCTTTACAACAGGCCTGCAAGCCCTCAGTCCAGCCTCTCTCAGCCTATTGCGGACATTCTGAGCACTGAGGGAGGGATTGTGCATTCCTGGTGTAACTCAGACAGTTGTTGTTGCCATCCTGTACCTGTTCCGCTGGTGTGATGTTCGGATGTACCGATCCTGTGCAGGTGTTGTTACACGTAGTCTGTCACTGCGATTGCAATTTATTGCCCTGGCCACATCTGCAGTTCTCATGCCTCCTTGCAGCATGCCTAAGGCACGTTCACGCAAATGAGCAGGGACCCTGGGAATTTTTCTTTTGGTGTTTTTCATAACCAGTAGAAAGGCCTTTTTAGTGTCTTAGGTTTTCATAACTGTGACCTTAATTGCCTACCGTCTGTAAGTTGTTAGTGTCTTAACGACCGTTCCACAGGTGCATGTTCATTGATTGTTTATGGTTCATTGAACAAGCATGGGAAACCGTGTTTAAACCCTTTACAATGAAGATCTGTGAAGTTATTTGCATTTTTACGAATTATCTTTGAAAGACAGGGTCCTGAAAAAGGGACGTTTCTTTTTTTGCTGCGTTTAGAGTCTGTCTCTGTGTGTGTTCCAAATGGAACCCTATTCCCTTTATAGTGTGCTACCTTTGACCGGTACCCACAGGTTAGTAGTGGACTTTATAGGGAATAGAGTGCCATTTGGAATGCTGCCTCAATCTCTGAATATCAGAGAACAGCAGAGAATTATTGGCAGGTGACTAAATAAATTCAAACACAATGCTGTTGGCATGATATCATGCCCACTATGGAGCCACATGCTTCAGTC
This sequence comes from Oncorhynchus clarkii lewisi, assembly GCF_045791955.1. Classification (NCBI taxonomy): domain Eukaryota; kingdom Metazoa; phylum Chordata; class Actinopteri; order Salmoniformes; family Salmonidae; genus Oncorhynchus; species Oncorhynchus clarkii. Next base: position 23,295,867 of record NC_092167.1, on the reverse strand, counting down.
AAACAATTGCATTGTGTCCATTTGAATCAACTGTGATTAGATATTATTCTACTAATGCCATGAGGTGAAAGGAGTAAACTGTCTTGAATCAAGGCAGATTATGGTGTAATGGACTTCCCATACATTTAATATATTGATCCATTACACTCTTTTCATCATACTACAGTGATCCATAGTCTGCGTCTGAACAGAAGATACTTCGTTGAGAGGTTTGGACCTCTGGTGTAACGGCTTGGATGTCGCCCTGACAAACTGTGTGGTTGTTCAGAATATATGTTCATGTCCTCGAGTCAATTAATTTTGCAGCAGTCAAAGTACATACAGACAAGATCACATATTAAAATGTAAAAACACAACAACAGAAAAAAACAGAATATTTACAAACAAGTCAGTAAGGTAGTGCAAGGGTCTAAAAATGTCTGAGTAAAGCTGGGCCTATATTTTCATGTCAAAGTGCTTAGTGCTTAAAGTGTATATTAGGCTAACATCTTGTACATCTGGAGTATTGCACTTGGAATAAAATAATTTCTGGCGCTGTTGGCTTTTACTTTTGACTGGCTGTACCTGCGGCCAGAGGATGGCATTTGGGGTGAAGTTGATTTTACTCGCGTTCTGCAGGGCTTTGCCCCGGATAGACAGATATGTCTATAGCACCTGTTTTAACAGGCATTAACATCTCAACCACTGAATGACTATGTGTAGCATCCCCGTTATCTCTCAAATTACAAGCGTGTTTGTGTGCGAGTGTGTGCATTTCCACGTGTGTGTGTGTGTGTGTGTGAGTGCAAATGCTCATGTGCAAGTATGTGTTTAGTACCCAACCTGTAGGGGCTCTTCTCAGATGTCCTTTCATCAAACACATCAGCAGCATAGTGGTCAGCCAATTATCTGTCATGCTTCAGTCTGCACAGGAAGTTGTGGGACCGGTATGCGTCCCAAATTGCATCCTATTCCTTATATAGTGCACTACGTAAGCTGGGATAGAGTGACATTTGGGACACAACCAGAGCCTTTGAAGTGAAGGATAATTACTTCTGCAGTTAGCTAAAGTCCAGCACTAAAGTAAATAGACTCGTTAATGCTTTTTGACTGTACGTTACTATACGAGCTTTTCGCCATTGCTTTTGGGTGGGTGTGTGTCATGTATCTGTGTATTTGTAGTGTGTGTCCACATATGTGTTGGATTTGGCACAAAGTAGTGTTCTCAGTGCGGCGTAATCTTGTTTTCAGTGTTTGATTGGCTGTGGTACAGTGCCTGGTGTCGAGGCGTAGATGATGGGTCAGATGTGTGTGTACTTGCGTTTCTACATACTTCATCCCTTGCGTGTGTGCGTGTTTGTCCTTAAATGCACATGTGTGCATGCGTGAGTTTACACTCATTTCTTGCTCCTAAGAGAGAAACTCCCCCCCCCCCACCACCACCAGTAGTCTCATCAACATTCCTCTCTCTGTTCGAAGGGCAGCCAGTGTTGTACTGCTACTGAGTGACAGGGCTTAATGTGCATCTAGCCACAATTGGATTTGATCCTATAAGGGTTTCGCCATAAGCCCTGCTCTGTAAGAATTATTAAATGTACACTCTTTTTCTTTTCCACCCCCCCTCTTCTCTTTCTAACAAACAGAAACATACAGTGCCTTGCGAAAGTATTCGGCCCCCTTGAACTTTGCGACCTTTTGCCACATTTCAGGCTTCAAACATAAAGATATAAAACTGTATTTTTTTGTGAAGAATCAACAACAAGTGGGACACAATCATGAAGTGGAACGACATTTATTGGATATTTCAAACTTTTTTAACAAATCAAAAAAATGAAAAATTGGGCGTGCAAAATTATTCAGCCCCCTTAAGTTAATACATTGTAGCGTCACCTTTTGCTGCGATTACAGCTGTAAGTCGCTTGGGGTATGTCTATCAGTTTTGCACATTGAGAGACTGACATTTTTTCCCATTCCTCCTTGCAAAACAGCTCAAGCTCAGTGAGGTTGGATGGAGAGCATTTGTGAACAGCAGTTTTCAGTTCTTTCCACAGTGAAATCTTTTAGTATCCAAATCCGGCTTTAAACTTCTTCACAACAGTATCTCGGACCTGCCTGGTGTGTTCCTTGTTCTTCATGATGCTCTCTGCGCTTTTGACGGACCTCTGAGACTATCACAGTGCAGGTGCATTTATACGGAGACTTGATTACACACAGGTGGATTGTATTTATCATCATTAGTCATTTAGGTCAACATTGGATCATTCAGAGATCATTAAAACTATTTTCTTCAACCACTCCACAAATTTCTTGATAACAAACTAGTTTTGGCAAGTTGGTTAGGACAGCTACTTTGTGCATGACACAAGTCATTTTTCCAACAATTGTTTACAGACAGATTATTTCACTGTATCACAATTCCAGTGGGTCAGAAGTTTACATACACTAAGTTGACTGCGCGTTTCAAAAGCTTGGAAAATTCCAGAAAATGATGTCATGGTTTCGAAGCTTCTGAAAGGCTAATTGACATAATTTGAGTCAATTGGAGGTGTACCTGTGAATGTATTTCAAGGCCTACCTTCAAAGTCAGTGCCTCTTTGCTTGACATCATGGGAAAATCAAAATAAATCAGTCAAGACCTCCACAAGTCTGGTTCATTCTTGGGAGTAATTTCAAAATGCCTAAAAGGTACCATGTTCATCTGTACAAACAATAGTACGCAAGTATAAACACATGGGACCACGCAGCCATCATAACGCTCAGGAAGGAGACGTGTTCTGTCTCCTAGAGATGAACGTACTTTGATAAGAAAAGTGCAAATCAATCCTAGAACAACAGCAAAGGACCTTGTGAAGATGCTGAAGGAAACAGGTACAAAAGTATCTATATCCACATTAAAACGAGTCCTACATCGACATAACCTGAATGGACGCTCAGCAAAGAAGAAGCCACTGCTCCAAAACTGCCATAAAAAAGCCAGACTACAGTTTGCAACTGCACATGGGGACAAAGATCATACTTTTGGAGAAATGTCCTCTGGTCTGATGAAACAAAAATATAACCGTTTGGCCATAATGACCATCGTTATGTTTGGAGGAAAAAGGAGGAGTCTTGCAAGCCGAAGAACACCATTCCAACCGTGAAGCAAGGGGAGTGGCAGCATCATGTTGTGGGGGTGCTTTGCTGCAGGAGTACATTTCACAAAATAGATGTCATCATGAGGATGGAAAATGTGGATATATTGAAGCAACATCTCACGACATCAGTTAAAGTTTGGTTGCAAATGGGTCTTCCAAATAAACAATTACCCCAAGCATACTTCCAAAGTTGTGGCAAAATGGCTTAAGGACAACAAAGTGAAGGTATTGGAGTGGCCATCATAAAGCCTGACCTCAATCAATCCTATAACAGGACATTTTTGCTAGGATTGAATGTCAGGAATTCTGAATCTCAGTTTAAATGTATTTGCCTAAGGTGTATGGAAACTTCCGGCTTTAATTGTAGGTGCTAAATGTTCGGCAGAGGAGGACCAATTCCTATGGAGTAACTGACCGTGGGAGAAGCAGATGTGGTGCACTGATGAAGCACGCCAGGTCTGTTTTTTCAGACTGTCTTTGGCAGTCTACACTTGACATGCGACTTCTGCTATCAGTATACAAAGATCGCATTGAAAAGACAGGTGATTTGGACATTTGTGACATTCAATCTCCACCATCTCAATTGAAATGTCTTGTTTGTTTTGCTTTTCATGTGTTTTGAGATTATTTTCTGTAATGAAAAGCGCTATACAAGTTCAATTTATTATTATTATTATTATTATTATTATTATTATTATTATAAGTCAGATTTCCCTCTGCAGCTTTTATATGTGATGCTGGTAAATCAAATGGAATGCTCCTGCTACTATTAACATTGTTATTTTTTTTATTTGAGCATTGATGCATACAACTTTTTAAATATGTCCTAGTCCCTCCAGATGTGGAGAAAACATGAACTGCATTAAAACAACAATAGTGTTCACTAAAAACAAAATTATTTTAGGAGGAGCTTTCCCGAGCTGCCGAGAGAGAGGATAATGTCTGCTTCTGTGCTATAGGCAGGTTGTTACCATAAAAAAGAATGTGTTCTCCTCTCTCAATAACCTAGCTGATGAAATAACTATAATTAGTGGTCTCCTTCCCACTCTTTCTTTCTCTCCCTTCCTCCTTCTCACATTTATATCCCTTTGTTAGCTAGAAGGTCTCTAGACCAGAATGGACCTGTTGTACAAAAACCTCAATGCTCTTGCCAGATGCTTTATTTCCCTGCATGTTGCTTCTGAGTATTTGAAGTGATAGTGTTTTAATAAGCTGTAGTTCCCACCAGCCTAAAGTGTTAAATGATTAATGTTGAATAAACACTGTTGCCTCACTCCTCTCCTCTCTGAGAGGAGACTATTGATTGGAGAACAAAGGGATGGAGGGATGTGAAATCCCTACAAATTACTAAGGGATGCAGAATAATGGCCTGGTCCTGGCTGCAGTCCTCTCTCTGCTCTTTCTTTTTCTCTCTACTATTTCTCGCACTCCCTCCATCACCCCTCCCTCCCCCTTTCTCCCTGTATGTGTTTACCTTTTACATGTCACTTATGATTTAATCTGCCTAGCAACATTTGTGACATGATCTAGTGTTGTATTTGTCAGTGTGGTGTAAATGCAATATAGAGCTGACTCGATATGTTTGTAACTGAGAATAATATCCTACACAATACGGTTCTATTATGAAGGTTTTATAACCATCTGCCCTCTCTCTCTCTCTCTCTGAAAACACCTCAGGCCTTTGTGAATAGCTCTAAAGAAAGTATCTATAGCTGTACTCAGTGGGCAGCCCAGCAGGGTGTCCTCCGGGGTTATGTTCTCTACACCAGCATATGCCCTTTGGAGAAGAACCACCTGGTTAGTGTCAAATGCTAATTAATGAATTAGAGCGGAGGCTTTTTAGGTTAGTGCAGCTGGAGGTCTCCTGGAGCCTCTGTGTTCATGTGGACAACCCTCAAGAGAGAAAATATTAATAAAATGTTAACAAGCATGACATGATTAGGTTTTGATTTCCATGTGATATCAACATAGAAATTGCAGTTTCAGATGTTAGATGTCGTTTAACAACATGTAGTGGTTCAGTATGTTACTCTCTTGGCAATTAATAATATCCATAATCTTTGTGTGAAAAGAGAACATGCACATTTCAGAGAAAATAATGAAAGAACACACTTGAGAATATGCTTTGCATGCAAACACAAAACCAGTTCATAAAGAAAAGAGTAGCAATCAAATAATATTCTTTGCATATGTGTGCTAATATTTGTTAAATTTGTCAGTCACTTATTTTCATTTACGAGCTGCATGGAAGCTGAATTTATTATTCATTAAATGTTTCCAACATCTAGGTGCCAGTGTGCTTTGGTAATTTATTTCCATTTAGCTCCTCCTAGACTAATTTCTTTAGAAAATACATGTATATAATGCTCATTTGCACTCCCCACTAAAATTCACAAAATGTTTTTCGGTGTCAAAATGACATTAGCTTTCAAATGACAAAGTTCTCCCTCACTAAGGTGCATTATTGTCAGAGTAATGCGATCTCCTGTGGTGCTTTAGGTCAGCATGCTGCCTCTAAGGCACTTTTAATCAGAGGATGGAATTATTTTAAAGGCTGGGCAACAATGAGTCCATCCTCTGATTTTTTTCCTCCACTATGGCTCCACTCTGTATAACCCTGTGTGATGGACCCTTCCTGTAGAGTACCTTGTGTGTCTGCTCTGCTCTACCATATTCACGCCAACAACAGATTCTGGACTCTGAACCTGTGGCCTTGGCGAAATGGCCAGCAGCATAGGTGGGCGAGAGAGTGCCTGGAATGGACTCCAACGGGAGGCGAAGATATTGGAGTCCTTTGAATGGTAGGGAGGGAGCGATTGGGAGGGAGAAAGAGTTCAATCAGATTCTCCAGGCCAACCATTTTGTATTCTTCCCCTGTCTGTGGTCCTATCCACAAACGCACGCACGCCCCCACCCACACACACTGTGGTTCGATCCAGGATCCTTCCTGCCTAGGAGTGGTTTTGTCACGACCTGGGGCCCGATGCCTGGCTCTCCTGGCTTCTCCTATCAGCTCCCTGCAGTCAGCCAGTGTGCATCAATCTCTGGGCTGACGACAGTGGCTGGGACCCAACCCGTTTACCAGACCGATTACTGGAGAGCGTGAGAGAATGTGTCACGCATTCTCATATGAAGAGAGGGGAGTGGTGGGTCTGTCTGAGAGGAGAGGGGTGGATGGAGGAGAGGAAGGGAGGGGAGGAGAAGACATGAGAGTAGAGGCCAGGGCCTCAGGTCTCAGCAGTATAAATGGCAGACAAATCATTGCCTAAACCATAGGTGTCAAACTCATTTAAATCAAATCAAATGTTATTTGACAACCGGTGTAGACCATATCATGAAATGCTTACAAGCTCTTAACTAACAATGCAGTTCAAGAAATAGAGTTAAGAAAATATTTACAAAATAAACTAAAGTAAAAATTTTAAAAAAGTAACAAAAAAATTACATAACAATAACGAGGCTATATACAGGGGTTAACGGTACCGAGTCAATGTGCGGGGGTAGAGGTTAGTGGAGGTAATTTGTTAACTATGCATAGATAATAAACAGCGAGTAGCAGCAGTGTAAAAACAAGGGGGAGGGAGGGCAAAGTAAATAGTCCGGGTAGCCATTTCATGAATTGTTCAGCATTCTTATGGATTAGGGGTAGAAGCTGATAAGGAGCCTTTTGGTCCTAGACTTGGCGCTCCGGTACTGCTTGCCGTGTGGTAGCAGAGAGAACAGCCTATGACTTGGGTGACTGGAGTCTTTGACAATTTTTCTGTCACCGCCTAGTATATAGGTCCTAGATGTCGGGAAGCTAGGTCCCAGTGATGTACTGGGCAGTACACATTACCCTCTATAGTGCTTTACGGCCAGATGCCGAGCAAATGCCATACCAGGCGGTGATGCAACCAGTCAGTCATGCTCTCGATGGTGCAGCTGTAGAACTTTGAGGATCCGGGGACTACTTTTCCTATTGTTCATGATCAGCTCCTTTGTCTTGCTCGCATTGAGGGAAATGTTGGCCTTCTCCTTATAGGCTGTCTCATCGTTGTCTGTGATCAGACCTACCACTGTTGTGTCGTCAGCAAACTTAATGATGGTGTTGGAGTCGTGCTTGCCCACGCAGTTGTGGGTGAACAGGGAGTATGGGAAGGAACTAAGCACGCACCCTTGAGGAGCCCCAGTGTTGAGGATCAGCATGGCAAAGGCGTTGTTGTTCCAGCATTATGGTGTTAATGTGAGCCATGACTAGCCTTTCAATGCACTTCATGGCTACTGACGTGAGTGCTACGGGGCGGTAATCATTTAGGCAGGTTACCTTCACTTTCTTGGGCAAAGAGACTATGGTGGTCTGTTTGAAATATGTAGGTATTACAGACTCGGTCAGGGATAGGTTGAAAATGTCAGTCAAGACACTTGCCAGCTGGTCCGCTCATGCTTTGAGTAAACGTCCTGGTAATCCATCTGGCCCCGCGGCTTTGTAAATGTTGACCTGTCTTGCTCACATTGGCTACGGATTGTGTGATCACACAGTTGTCCAGAACAGCTGGTGCTCTCATGCATGCTTCAGTATTGCTTGCCTCGAAGTGAGCATAAAAAGACATTTAGCTCGTCTGGTAGGCTCGTATCACTGGGCAGGTCATGGCTGGGTTTCTCTTTGTAGTCCATAATAGTTTTCAAGCCATGCCACATCGGACGAGTGTCAGAGCCGGTGTAGTAGGATTCAATCTTAGTCCTGTTTTGATGCTTTGCCTGTTTGATGGTCTGAGGGAATAGCGGGATTTCGTATAAGCGTCTGTTTTAGTGTCCCACTCCTTGAAAGCAGCAGCTCTAGCCTTTAGCTTGGTGCGGATGTTGCCTGTTATCCATGGGTTTTGGTTGGAATATGTACGTACGTTCACAGTGGGGACGACGTCGTCGATGCACTTATTGATGAAGCTGGTGACTGAGGTTGTATACTCCTCAATGCGATTGGATGAATCCCAGAACATATTCCAGTGTGTGCTAGCAAAACAGTCCTGTAGCGTAGCATTCGCATCATCTGACCACTTCCATATTAAGCGAGTCTCTGGTACTTTCTGCTTTAGTTTTTTTTTTAGCTTTGTATGCATCTCTGTGTATGGAGTAAAGGTGCTCTAGAGTTTTTTTTCCTTCACTGCACGCTGGTAGAAATTACGTAAAATGGGTTTAAGTTTGCCTGCATTAAAGTTGCTGGCCACTAGGAGCTCCAAATCTGGATGAGCATTTTCTTGTTTGCTTATGGCCTTATACAGCTCGTTGAGTGCGATCTTAGTGCCAGCATCGGTTTGTGGTGGTAAATTGATGGCTATGAATAATATAGATGAGAACTCTTGGTAGGTGGTGTGGTCTACAGCTTATCATGAACCTTTCTACCTTAGGCGAGCAATACCTCGAGACTTGATTAATATTAGACATTGCGCACCAGCAGTTATTGACAAATAGACACACACCCCCACCCCTCGTCTTACCAAACATAGCTGCTCTATCCTGTCGATGCACGGAGAAGCCAGCCAGCTCTATATTATCTGTGTCGTCGTTTAGCCACGTTCCGGTGAAACATAAGATGTTACAGTTTAATGTCCCGTTGGTAGGATAGTCTTGATCGTCCAGTTTGTTTTTCAATGATTGCACGTTGGCCAATAATACAGAGGGCAGAGTTGGTTTACCTACTCGTAGGCAAATTTTCTTACAAGGTACCCCACCCTCCTCCCCTGGGCCTTTTCTTGACAAAGGAGTGTATTCTCATTGGACTCGTTAAAGAAAAATCTTTGCGAAAATGCAAAAAAAACTAAATAGCAGTTGGTTAGGAGCACGTAAAACTGCAGCCACCACCCTCCAGCGCCAGCGTCATTATTTTTATTTCATTTTTTTTATTTCACCTTTATTTAACCAGGTAGGCCAGTTGAGAGCTAGTTGTAATTTACAACTGCGACCTAGCCAAGATAAAGCAAAGCAGTGCGACACAAACACACAGTTACACATGGAATAAACAAACGTACAGTCAATATCACAATAGCAAAAAGTCTGTATACAGTGTGTGCAAATGGTGTGAAGAGGTAAGGCAATAAATAGGCCATAGTAGCGAAGTAATTCCAATTTAGAAAATTAACACTGGTTAGATAGATTTGCAGATGATGATGTGCAAAAAGAAATACTGGTGTGCAAAAGAGCAAAAAGTTAATAAAAACAATATGGGGATGTGGGTAGATTGGATGGGCTATTTACAGATGGGCTGTGTACACCTGCTGGGATCGGTTAGCTGATGTTTAAAGTTAATGAGGGAGATATAAGTCTCCAACTTCAGCGATTTTTACAATTCTTTCCAGTCATTGGCAGCAGAGAACTGGAAGGAAAGGCGGCCAAAAAGCGCATGCTACGGGCGGATGTTGTTATCGTGACCAGTGAGCTGAGATAAGGTGGAGCTTTACCTAGCAAAGACTTATAGATGACCTGGAGCCAGTGGGTCTGACAACACATATGTAGCGAGGGCCAGCTGACGAGAGCATACAGGTCACAGTGGTGGGTGGTGTATAGGGCTTTGGTGACAAAACGGATGGCACTGTGATGACTGCATCTAGTTTGCTGAGTAGAGTGTTGGAGGCTATTTTGTGAATGACATTGCCGAAGTCGTGGATCGATAGGATAGTCAGTTTTACGAGGATATGTTTGGCGGCGTGAGTGAAGGAGGTTTTGTTGCGAAATAGGAAGCCGATTCTAGATTTAATTTTGGATTGGAGATGTTTAATATGAGTCTGGAAGGAGAGTTTACAGTCTAACCAGACACCTAGGTATTTGTAGTTGTCCACATATTCAGAACCGTCCAGAGTAGTGATGCTAGTCGGGCGTGTGGGTGCGGGCAGCGATCGGTTGAAAAGCATGCATTAAGTTTTACTAGCGTTTAAGAGCAGTTGGAGGCCACGGAAGGAGTGTTGTATAGCATTGAAGCTCGTTTGAAGGTTTGTTAACACTGTGTCCAAAGAAGGGCCAGGAGTATACAGAATGGTGTCGTCTGCGTAGAGCGACATCGTTGATATATACAGAGAAAAGAGTCATTCCATGGAGGGCTGAGTGTCTGCAGGTTTTAGTTTTTTCCTTTCAATTAAGACCGAGACAACCAGGTGAGGGTAGTTCCTTACTAGTTAGCAACCTTATTTAATCAATTACGAGGGTGGAGCGAAAACCTGCAGACACTCTGCCCTCAGTGTAATAAGTTAGTGTAATAAAAAAGGTACAGTATCATGTTACTGTAAATTCCAAATAAACTTTAGGCTAACTGTCACGTCCTGACCATAGAGAGTCCTTATTTTCTATTGTGGAGTAGGTCAGGGCGTGACTGTCGGGTTTGTCTAGTTTATTATTTATATGTGGGTGTTCTAGTTCTCATGTTTCTATGTTGGTGATATGTATGATTCTCAATTGGAGGCAGGCAGCTGGTAATCGTTGTCTCTAATTGGGGATCATATTTAAGTAGTGTTTGTTTCCACCTGTGTTTGTGGAATATTGTAATTTGGTAAGTGTATGTAGCACCTCTGTAGTCACGGTTCATTGTTTGATTATTGTTTTTGCTAAGTTTCACTATTAATAAATTGTGGAACTCAACATTCACTGCGCCTTAGTCAGTTTCTAAAAACGATCGTGACACTAACAGTACATTACTGTAAAGTTAAACCAATGTGTAATTAATTTAATGAACAAGTGTAACTTCTAATTAATTCACACTAGTGGTGGACAAAGGTAAATCATTGGTGGATCGAGCAAAGATTGGATGAGATTGATTTATCTCTCAAAGAAATACATCAATTTATTATATGTGACCCACCACTTGGATTCGGTCTTATGTAGCAACATTTGAAATTGTGTTTTTTTACATTGGATATTCCATTCAGCATCGTTTACAGCCTCTTAACCTGTCTACGATACTGGTTCCCAATTGGGGATCAACCCTCCCACGTTCAGCTGAAACGGTGGCGCATGGAACGCAAAAATATTCTTAAAAATATTTAACCTCCACACATTAACAAGTCCAATAGCTCAAATGAAAGATAAACACCTTGTTCATCTAGCCAGCAAGTCAGATTTCTAAAATGTTTTACGGCGAAAACATAGCACATATATATGTAAAACCACCACCAGACACAGCTCATTTCAATAGCCAAAACATGCAATCAACAAACGCAGGATTAAAAAATAAATCGCTCACTAACCTTCTGAAAATCTTCATCAGATGACAGTAATATGACATATTACACAGTACATATTTTTTTTTTTTCAATAATATGCCATTTATATCCATAAATGTCCATTTACAGGGAGTTCACCTTCAGAAATTACTCAAAAATGCCCGCAGGAAATCTATGTAGCGCGGCAAGATAACGTAAATAGACATCATAAACTTTGACTAAATATACATGTTCTACATATAGTTAGAAAGATACTCTGCTTCTTTATGCAACCGCTGTGTTAGATTTATTTTTAAGTTACAGAAATCGCACACTATTCCATATGCTGAGACAGCGCTCAGTTCCAAGCTACATTTCCACGTAATGTTGGAGTCAACAGAAACACAGATTTAAGCATAAATATTCCCTTACCTTCGATGGTCTTCGTTCAGAATGTTCTGGAAGGCTTCATACTTACCCAATACATCGTTTGGTTTCAAGTCTTGCGTCTTTGTATTAGCTACTGCTAATAACATCAGCTGAAATGCACCCAAAACGTCCTCTGGTCCGGATAAGTTGCGCATCAAAACTTCAAAATTACACATTATATGTCGACTAAACAGGTCAAACTAAGTGCAGAAGCAAGCTTTATGATGTTTTAGACGTGCAAAACAAACTTCAATTCAATCGGCCATCGTCTGCCCTTCTCTTGAGTGCTGGAAACAAAGGAATGGCTGGGACCAATTCGCGCCCATACGCACAGCCTATTCTCTCGTGGCACGCACTAATTTCAATGTCATTTCTCGCGGGATTTGAACGATTTGAAGCTCTAATGAAAGAGGACATCTAGCGGAAGAGAAAGAAAGTGTCCCCAGAATCATAGCTCGTTGGGAAGGGTGGGGGCCATGACGTCAAAGTTGCTCCAACTTTCATGGCCACAAAAACTAGTTTGGAAGAATGCCTGCCCTGTGAGTTCTGCTATACTTACAGACATAATTCCAACAGTTTTAGAATCTTTAGAGTGTTTTCTATCCAATAATAATTTTTATTTGCATATATTAGCAATTTTTGACAGATTTTTTTTCCAGTTTACTAGGGGTACCCAATCTCTCCAAAGGGGGCGTATGTCTGCCATATCCTTAACAGGTTTTAAGCTTTAGCCACACCCATCTCATTTCACTCTCGGAATGCACACTTGACGCTCTGACTGATGATTTGTTTACCTCTTGATGACATGAAAACAGCCTAACCAGCTCGGCTGGCAACAATTTCATTATGCTTTTTTTGCAGACGTTTACTGACACCAGCCATATTCAACGGGTGTTGTACACACGTCACGTAATGTTATCCAACGAGCCAGCCAGCTAACGTTAGCTAGTTAAACAGCAATGAACAGTGCCAACAATGCCACAGATCTGGGAGCTAACCAACCAGGTTCAATGTTAGCTAGATAACATTAGGCTCTAACTAGAAAAGCAAACAGCTCTGGGAAATGAATAATAACATCAGCTAGGGAGCCAGCCAGCTAACAGTATACTTTAACTTGAAATGAAATCACTTTGTCAATAATAGAAATGTGTCATATCTGAAAATGTAGCTAGCTAATGCTGGACTATCTTACCTGTATACATCATCATGCATGATGGATGCGTCTCCCTGTCAGGAATGCCATACCATTGTTGCCCTTGGTTTGAAGATGTAATCCAAAGACAGGTGTTTTCTCCATCGCTTTAGCTGTCATATTGTAATTCCACTGATTTCAAAACTTGATCCTCCAGAAAGTGGAGAGCAACACATATGCAGCTCCACTACACAATACATTAAAAAAATGCCGCATTCAGCAGGATTATGAACCCAGATTGACGAGCTCAAATAGACAGAAGCCTCGTTTATGGCAGACCAATCCAAAAAATGCATGAAAATATATTTTTTACGTTCAAATGGCTCTCCTGTGAAGCCGACAAATACATAGTTTCTTGAAATCGGGTCACATATGATCACGTTTTGAAATGTACCGACTGTGATACCTCAAAGGATATTTAAGGAATTAAAAGATTTGTAAAGAGATGAAGAGTTGTGTCCCTGTGGTTTTCAATTGACTGTTTGTCATATAGGAAGGAATGCAGTTCATTGTGGGAGCTTTGAGGAAGGTCAGCTGAGACTGAAGTAGACGGTTCTTGCAAAACATTTGTGCATACAAAAACTTGAGCACAACTCAAGTAATTAAATATTTCATAAATGTCAGATTCATTCAAACCCAAGGTCTCTCCAAAGAAATAGCATCATCATATTCAGTATTCTAGGTTGAATGGTGCATAAAAAAATAATTATCCAAATCCATACAAACAAGGGAACAGCACAATTGTGACCGACCGGCTTGATCTGGTCTTATGTAGCAAAATTTGAAATCTTGTTTTTTACATTGGATAAAAATAGAGACTCTGAGCTAGAAAATAGTATATCATACACTTCAGTTGAGGAACAATGGGAAAGTAATTATGCTTTGAAAATTGATAAACTTCTGACCTCACTTTTGAGAAAATGGCCGTTGAATTTTTTGGTATCTACTGGAGAGCTATTCTTTGTCTACACCCATTCAGCATCGTTCACACCCTCTTAAGCTTTAGGCCCACTCATCTATTTAAGGATTCACATATGAGGCTATGTACTAAACAACCAAAGATTTCAAGACTAAACTCTGGTTTATACTATGGGTGTGTATGTAAATTTAATTTGGAGTGCCAGAGTATGCTCTGGGCATTTGTAAATTGAGCGTTGTGAGGTTGTCCATTCATAAATTTAGAGAGCTTGGCTCTCGGAGCTCTCAGAGCGAACACTGGACACTGGGGGCAAAGCTCACTGACCATTTTACTCACCCTAGCAGAGCTGGTTAGGCTGATTTTATGTTATCCAGAGCATTGGTGACTGCAACTGTGCTGCTGGCAACAATTTAATTAAGTGTTTGACAACGTTTACGGACACCGGCCATATTCAACGGATGTTGAGCGTTCGTAAATTCGTCAGTTATTCTGCGCTCTGGCACACTCAAACGAGAGTGCTCTGGAGCCAGAGTAGATAGCCAGAGCTAAATTTACCATCTATCTACAGTTGTCACAGTGACATACATCATAAACATTATATTGAAATAGTTACTTTCATAATGGTAGCTAGCTAGCTAGCAAAACAATGAACCATAATCCCAACTCATAACGGTACTACCCTGCATGAAACTGCAGGTAGCAAACCAACCAGGTTCAATGTTAGCTAGAAAACATTAGGCTTTAACTAGCAGTGGAAATGGCTCTGAGATATGAATAATATTACTACACAGATCATAGACGTAATGTTAACTAGCTAGCCAGCCAGGTAACATTAGCTAGCTAGCTGACAGTACACTTTAACTTGAAATGAAAATGACATTCTGACAAAATTAGAAACGTTTGACATTTGAAAATGTAGCTAGCTACACTATATTACCCGTATACATGGATGGAAGCTTCTCCCTCTCTGTCATGGATTCCATGGTTGCCCTTAGTTTGAAGATGTAATCCGGAGACAGGTGTTTTAAAACAACACCCTTCTGTGTGTTCTCTTTTTGATTCTATTTGCATATTTGCAATCAAACGGCAGAATTTTCTCCATCTCCTTAGCTATCATATCTAATTCCACTATCTAATTCTACTGATTTCAAAACTCGGTCCTCCAGAAAGTGGACAGCCACACTTATGCAGTTCTACTATATGATAGCTTTCAGAAAAGCTGCTGACCAGCTCATGTTATAGACAGAAGCGGCTACATAGAAGACCAATCTGAACTCATCTCTTGGCATGTCCAGCCCACTCATTATCTCAGCCAATCATGGCTGGCGGGATGGTTGCTACTTCATCTGTGGCTAAACCAACTAGGCTCCTAATTTTACAATTTAATTTTTATTTACAGAGGGCATAAACGTTTGTTATTAAGGCATATGAAAGTTCACATGTTCCAGAAGGCATTTGACAAAAAAAACACATTTTGATAAAAAAAAAAAAATTCAAATAGAGCTTTTGTGAAGTAGTGACGCACGACATACGCCTAGTTTCCTAAAACGAGTTACAATTATGCTATTTATTTGGGGAGATCTATGGTTTGCCAGCATGTGCTGTGAAAGAGAGAGAAAAGAGGCAGAAGAGGTACTCTCTGAAACACACTGAATCACAGTAGAGCCCTATAACATCCTGTCAACGAGACCTTCCTCCCCTCCAGCTCTCTGTTTTAGAACCTCCTGAGGATATTGCCTCCATATTCTTTCAGAGTTAAAATGTCCCCGGGCACAAAGCTATTTCACTTGCTTTACTGGCAGTCTGGCAGTAACCTAGTGATAGAAAAGGCATTTGTTTTGACTGACTTTTCTCCTTCAACAAATCTTATGCAGCTGTGGATCCTCGCTATTATTGTGTGTGTGTTTGCAATGTGTGTGTCAGAAATGTGTGTGTCAGCTCTGCTTTGTAACTTTGAATTAGACTTGTATCATATTCATGTTGTATTCTCAGTGCTCGTGTTGTTGGGGCAGTATGATGCAAAACACATAACTGTAAATAGCAATATCACATTTAACACACCAGCCCCCCAAACACACCACCTAAGGTTCCTGAAATAGTACTCCATCATTATGCAGGAAAGAAAGAGGGGAAACTCTCTCTCACACACACAGATCTTCTCAGGGTTTTCTAAAGCTAACCAGCTTCAGTTAGCTTCACATTTCAGCTCTGGCTTCATCTGTACTACGATTTAGATATTGCTCCTCCACTTGACGCTAACTGTAGCAGGAATATGCACCGCCAAACACTTAATTGAGACAATGCTGAAATATTTGAAAGAAATGTATCTTGCAAATTCAGCATGCTATAGTGTGAAATAGGCTTTTATAAGTGCCTTTTATAATTGTTTTACTTATCGTTAATGCCGTCTTTGGTCTGCTTATCAATGCACTAGCAATCCTTTTCCACTCCTATCAATATTTTTTAGAAAGTGTTACATTGCTTGAAGTTTAAAATGCATCATTACTAAATGTATGTGTTTGTAATGTGTGTCTGCAATGCAGTTGTAATGTGATATATTTTAACACAAAAAACATTTGATTAATAAAATATTTAACAGGACACCTACAGCACCCGATGTCACAGGAAGGCCAAAAATATATATATATATTTTTTTAACTAGGCAAGTCAGTTAAGAACAAATTATTATTTACAATGACAGCCTAACAGGAAACAGTGGATTAACTGCCTTGTTCAGGGGCAGAATGACAGATTTTTACCTTGTCAGCTTGGTGATTAGATCCAGCAACCTTTCGGTTATTGGCACAACGCTCTAACCTCTAGGCTACCTGCTGCCCCATCATCTGTCACGATCGTAAGGAGCGGACCAAAATGCAGCGTGGTATGTGTTCATGATGATTTTTTAATTAAAGAAAGCACTGAACACTGAATACAAACTATACAAAACAATAAACTAATAACGATCGTGAAGCTATAATGAGAACTGTGCTGACACAAGCAACTAACATAGACAATCACCCACAAACAAACAGTGAAACCCAGGCTACCTAAGTATGATTCTCAATCAGAGACAACTAATAACACCTGCCTCTGATTGAGAACCATACTAGGCCGAAACATAGAAATCCCAAAATCATAGAAAAACAAACATAGACTGCCCACCCCAACTCACGCCCTGACCATACTAAATAACGACAAAACAAAGGAAATAAAGGTCAGAACGTGACATCATCACAGACAATAACCACCCGAGCGACTGCCTGTTCACCCCGCTGTCATTCGGAGGGTGAGGTCAGTGCAGGGGCGTCAAAGCTGATACCGAGAGGCTGGAATACGAATTGCTGTGTACTCGCAGTCCACCCGAAATTCCCAAATTGCCGGAGACGGCGTAACAATGATCTAGCCAATGTGTCAAACTTATTCCACAGAGTGGTTTCTTTGGGTTTTCGCTCCTCCCTTATACTTGATAAATTAATTAAGATCACTAATTAGTAAAGAACTCCCCTCACTTGGTTGTCTAGGTTTTAATTGAAAGGAAAAAACAAAAACCTGCAGACACTAGGCCCTCCATGTAATAAGTTTGACACCCCTGGACTAGCCTCTTTGGTAAGGCACCGGGAAGCATGTGAGTCCTACCGGAGAGAAGGAAATTAAGATGCAGATGAAGAGGCAGACATGCAGGGGTCTTAGCAAGATTGAGACTCCGGGTGACTATCCTCCATTACTGAGCATACTACTCGCCAATGTTCAGTTATGAGTGAATAAACTTGACAAATTCAGAACGAGGATCTCATTGCAAGGGGATGTCAGATTCTTCAACAAACTCTGTTTTTCTGAAAATTGGCTTTCCTCCGACATCCAAATGGATTATGTATAACCCGAAGGTTTTACAGTTCATCGAGCGAACAGGAAGCAGGCTCTCTCTGGCAAGAACAAATGTGGTTGGGTCTGTTTTATGAACAATAACTAGTGGTGCGATGGGGTTAATGTAAAGGAACTTTCCCGACTTGGAATACTTGGCCATTAAATGTCACCTTTTTTACCTTCCGAGAGAGTACTCAGGGATTATCGCCACAGCTGTGTACATCCCACCCGAAGTCGGTACCAAAAATGCTCTTATGGATCTTCCTTGGACCCTGAACAAACTGGAGACCGCGTACCCGGAGGCAGCATTCATTGTTGCGGGGACTTTCACAAAAGTAATTTAGGGCCGTGCTCCAGAATGACTGTCCAATTTGCGGAAATTACACTTTTGACCACTGCTACAAGCCTTTCCGACACGGGTATAAGGCCCTCTCTCGTCCTCCTTTTGGCAAATCATACACGACTCCATTTTTCGCTTACAAACAAAGACTCAAAGGATATTCAGGTGGTCAGGTCTTACCAATCAGAATCCATGCTCCAAGACTGTTTTGATCACTTTGACTGGAATATGTTCCGGGTCTGCTTTGGGAACAACACATGAAAACGTCGACTCAGTTACCGATTTCATAAAAAAATGCATAGATGTGATACCAATGGTGACTTACAAAATGTGCCTGAATCAAAAAAAAGTGGACTGACCACAGCCTTATCGGCTAACTGTAGTAGAAAGATGCTGCTTGTGAACATGGCATGGTGACCAGGGACAAACGTATGGTTAAACAGTATGAATACGACCTACGCAGATTGATCAAGGTGGTGAGACACAAGGCTTATGTGGCGCAGGGGCCTCTAATAATCACGGATTACAAAAAAAAACCTGTCACATCGCAGACACCAACGCCGCCCTACTGGACAAGCTAAACACTTTTTTGCACTTTGAGGATAACGGTGGCCGATGAGAGCCCCTGAGGACAACGAGGGCTACTTGTTTACGGTGTCCACAGAGGATGTATGCAAGTCATTCAAGCGTGTTAACCCTTGCATGGCTGCCGGCCCAGACGGCATCCCTAACCGTGCCCTCAGAGAATGTGCAGACAAGCTAGCTGATGTGTTTCCGGACATGTTCAATCCCTCTCTTGCTCAGGCCATAATCCCCAACTGCTTCAAGATGTCCTCCAAGAAAGGGAAAGTACACTACATGACCAAATGTATGTAGACAGCTGCTCATTGAACATTCCGTTCAAAAATCATGGGAATTCAAATGGAGTTGGTCCCCCCTTTTGCTGCTGTAACAACCTCCATCTTTCTAGGAAGGCTTTCCACTAGATGCTGAAACATTGCTGCGGGGACTTGCTTCCATTCCGGCATGAACATTAGTGAGGACAGACAGTGATGTTGGACGATTAGGCCTGGCTCGCAGTTTGCGTTCCATTTAATCTCAATAGTGTTCGATGGGGTTGAGGCCAGTCAAGTTCTTCCACACCGATCTCAACAAACCGTTTCTCTATGGACCTCGCTTTGTGCACAGGGGCATTGCCATGCTGAAACAGTAAAGGGCCTTCCCCAAACTCTTGCCACAAAGTTGGAAGCACAGAGTCATCTAGAATGTCATTGTAGGCTGTAACATTAAGATTTCCCTTCACTGGAACTAAGGGACCTAGCCAAATTCGTCCGTCGGACTACCAGATGGTGAAGTGTGATTCATCACCCCAGATTCGAATGTCGGTGAGCTTTATACCACTCCAGCCGATGCTTGGCATTGAGCATGGTGATTTTAGGCTTGTGTGCAGCAGCTCGGCCATAGCAACTCATTTGATGAAGCTCCGCACGAACAGTTCGTGCTGACATTGCTTCCAGAGGCAGTTTGGAACTCGGTAGTGAGTGTTGCAACCGAGGACAGACAATTTTTATGCACTAAATGCTTCAGCACCCGGTGGTCCCATTCTGTGAACTTGTGTGGCCTACTAATTTGCGGCCGAGCCGTTGTTGCTTATAGACGTTTCTACTTCACAATAAAAGCGCTTACAGTTGACCGAGGAAGCTCTGAGCTGTTGGAAAGGGGGCATCTTATGACGGTGCCACGTTGAAAGTCACTGAGCTCTTCAGTAAGGCCATTCTACTGGCAATATTTGTCTATGGAGATTGCTGTGTGCTGGATTTTATACAACTGTCAGCAACGGGTGTGGCTGAAATAGCCGTCATCAGAAAGTGCTTCAAGAGGCTAGTCAAAGACCACATCACCTCCTCCCTCCCCGATACACCCAACCCTCTCCAATTCACATACTGCCCCGACATCCACGGATGACACATTCGCCATTGCACTGCACACTGCCCTAACCTACCTGATCAAAAGGAATGCATATGTGAGGATTCTGTTCATTGACAACAGGTCTGCCTTCAATATCATAGTGCCGTCTAAGCTCACCACAAATCTCTTGGCCCTGGGACTGAACTGCTCCCTATGCAACTGGGTCCTGGACTTTCTGATGAGCCTACCCCAGGGGGTGATGGTAGGCAACATCACCTCTTCCACACTGATCCTCAACACAGGGGCCCCACAAGGGTGCATCCTCAGGCCCCTCCTGTACTCCCTGTATACCTACGACTCCGCGGCCTCACACAGTTCCAACTCCATCATCAGGTTTGCTGACGACACGACAGTAGTAAGCCTGATTACCAACAACGACAAGACAACCTACAGAGAGGAGGTAGGCACTCTGATGGCATGATGCCAAGTAAACAGCCACTCCCTCAACATCAGCAAAACAAAGGAGCTCATTGCGGACTTCAGGAGGAACCAGGCTGGGCATGCCCCATCTTCATCATTCTCAGGAGGCTGAATATATTTGTCCTGTCCCCAAGGGCAGGGTGTTCTTACAGGAGCACACTGTTGGGCATCACAGCCTGGTACGAAAACTCCAACCCAAGGCTCTACAGAACGCACCACCGGGTGCACACTACCTGCCCTCCAGGACACCTACGACACCAGGTGTCGCAGGAAGGTCAAAAACATCATCAAGGACCTCAGCCACCCAATCCACGGCCTGTTCTCTGTGCTTTCATCACTCAGACGCTGGCAGTATAGGGGCCTCAAGGCAAAAACTGACAGACTGGGGAATAGCTTCTACCCCCAGACCATCAGGCTGCTGAATAGCAACAACTAGTCAGCTACCTGCTCCCCCTGTCTCCCTCCTGCCCCCCGGACTTCCTATCCCTACCACCCTCTGCTCCCACTATGGACATTTACCCCCCCCCCCCCCCCCCCCCCCCCAACTGATATGGTCATGTTGCTAGGGTGGTACTATGCGAAACACAGCAACATCACATTTTACACACCAGCCCCCCCAAAATATCATCTGCGATACTGAAATAGTAATGCTACTCCATCATCATTTTGCAGGAAAGAAACTGGGAAAGGTTCCTGTCTCTCTCTTCTATCTGTCTATCTCTCTGCCTCTCTCGCGCTCCTGTTGATAACTAACCCCTGCTGATGTCTCCTCCTTACGTCACTCTTCTCTGCTTCTTCATTCAGCAGAAAAAAATTAATATAACTCACAGAAACACTATCTTTCTGACTTAACCCTTCTGAAAGAGAATGAGGAAAGGTAGGTATGAAACCGTTAATGAAATATGCAAACAATTGTTACTGAACAGGTGGAGTTGGATATTGATTTCATCAGATTTTCTCTCAATTAAACTTATGGTTTTACTTCCCCTGGGAATTGCTCCCACCCCATAGATTAAGTTTTACATACTTAATCAGAATTTCATACCAATACTAGACTTAATGTTTGTGTGTCAGTCATATGTTACACAGCATGTTATGTGAAAACACATAGGCTACTGTGTATGAAACACATCCTATTGGAGAGCCATAATTGCATTTACACCCTGTCTGTTAACGTGTTATGTTCCTGTAGACAAAACTAGTAGGATCAGCACTTTCTGCCTCCCTACATAGTTTCTCTTCAACTCTGTCACATCAAGGCATTGTGTTTTAACCTGTTGAGTGTAGGGGGCAGTATTTCGATTTTTGGATGAAAAACATACCCAAATTTAACTGCCTATTTCTCAGGCCCAGAATCTAGAATATGCATATAATTGTCCGATTAGGATAGAAAACACTCTTAAGTTTCAAAAACGGTCAAAATATTGTCTGTGAGTATAACATAACTGATATTGCAGGCGAAAACCTGAAGAAAATTCAACCAGGAAGTGGCCTCTATTTTGAAAGCTCCATGTTCCATTGAATGCCTTCCCTCCATTAAAAAGGGATATCAACCAGATTCCTTTTCCTATGGCTTCCCCATGCTGTGAACAGTCTTTAGACAGGTTTTTATTTTGAAAAATGAGCGAGAAAGATCACATTGTATCAGTGTATAGCTGGGTGTCCCCAGAGTTTTGCTTGCGCAACAGTAGGGTGCCAGCCATTGTCTCTCTCTCTCCTATTGAAGAAGCTAAAGTCCCGGTTGATATACAGTGCCTTGCGAAAGTATTCGGCCCCCTTGAACTTTGCGACCTTTTGCCACATTTCAGGCTTCAAACATAAAGATATAAAACTGTATTTTTTTGTGAAGAATCAACAACAAGTGGGACACAATCATGAAGTGGAACGACATTTATTGGATATTTCAAACTTTTTTAACAAATCAAAAACTGAAAAATTGGGCGTGCAAAATTATTCAGCCCCCTTAAGTTAATACATTGTAGCGTCACCTTTTGCTGCGATTACAGCTGTAAGTTTTCAGTTCTTTCCACAGATTCTCGATTGGATTCAGGTCTGGACTTTGACTTGGCCATTCTAACACCTGGATATGTTTATTTTTGAACCATTCCATTGTAGATTTTGCTTTATGTTTTGGATCATTGTCTTGTTGGAAGACAAATCTCCGTCCCAGTCTCAGGTCTTTTGCAGACTCCAAGTTTTCTTCCAGAATGGTCCTGTATTTGGCTCCATCCATCTTCCCATCAATTTTAACCATCTTCCCTGTCCCTGCTGAAGAAAAGCAGGCCCAAACCATGATGCTGCCACCACCATGTTTGACAGTGGGGATGGTGTGTTCAGCTGTGTTGCTTTTACGCCAAACATAACGTTTTGCACTGTTGCCAAAAAGTTCCATTTTGGTTTCATCTGACCAGAGCACCTTCTTTTCCACATGTTTGGTGTGTCTCCCAGGTGGCTTGTGGCAAACTTTAAACGACACTTTTTATGGATATCTTTAAGAAATGGCTTTATTCTTGCCACTCTTCCATAAAGGCCAGATTTGTGCAATATACGACTGATTGTTGTCCTATGGACAGAGTCTCCCACCTCAGCTGTAGATCTCTGCAGTTCATCCAGAGTGATCATGGGCCTCTTGGCTGCATCTCTGATCAGTCTTCTCCTTGTATGAGCTGAAAGTTTAGAGGGACGGCCAGGTCTTGGTAGATTTGCAGTGGTCTGATACTCCTTCCATTTCAATATTATCGCTTGCACAGTGCTCCTTGGGATGTTTAAAGCTTGGGAAATCTTTTTGTATCCAAATCCGGCTTTAAACTTCTTCACAACAGTATCTCGGACCTGCCTGGTGTGTTCCTTGTTCTTCATGATGCTCTCTGCGCTTTTAACGGACCTCTGAGACTATCACAGTGCAGGTGCATTTATACGGAGACTTGATTACACACAGGTGGATTGTATTTATCATCATTAGTCATTTAGGTCAACATTGGATCATTCAGAGATCCTCACTGAACTTCTGGAGAGAGTTTGCTGCACTGAAAGTAAAGGGGCTGAATAATTTTGCACGCCCAATTTTTCAGTTTTTGATTTGTTAAAAAAGTTTGAAATATCCAATAAATCTCGTTCCACTTCATGATTGTGTCCCACTTGTTGTTGATTCTTCACAAAAAAATACAGTTTTATATCTTTATGTTTGAAGCCTGAAATGTGGCAAAAGGTCGCAAAGTTCAAGGGGGCCGAATACTTTCGCAAGGCACTGTATTATCGATTATATAGTGAAAAAACAACCTGAGGATTGATTATGAAAAACGTTTGACATGTTTCTGTGAACATTACGGATACTATTTGGAATTTTCGTCTGCGATGTCGTGACCGCTCGAGCCTGTGGATTTCTGAACATAACGCGCCAAACACATGGAGGTAATTTGGATATAAAAATAATCTTTGTGGAACAAAAGGAACATTTATTGTGTAACTGGGAGTCTCGTGAGTGCAAACATCCGAAGATCAACAAAGGTAAGCATTTTAATTTATTGCTTTTCCGACTTTCGTGACCAATCTACTTGGCTGCATGCTGTTTGTAATATTTTGTCTACTGAGAGAGATGTTCTTACATAAGCGCTTGGTATGCTTTCACCGAAAAGCTTTATTGAAATCTGACACGCCAGATGGATTAACAACAAGCTTAGCTGTGTTTTGCTATATTGCACTTGTGATTGTGCGCCTCTGCAATTCAGCGAATGTTGACGTAAATGATCCCGCTAACGGGATGGGTGCATATTAAACTCCTGTCTCATTTAAATACATGCTCTTCAATTCCTCAGTTCCCTAAAAAACCTTTGCCATGTTTCCTTATGCATCAGATCCCATACACGTCCAAAAGCAGATAAGCCAGCATAAGAAAAAAAGAAAATTTACATCTGACAGAAGGACATAGCAGGTCAATTACAGGATAATTAAACCAGTGAATAACATTTTGAGAAGGGTAGAGGTGGGCCATAGGGGCCCGCTCTACTGTACCTCCTTGCCCATTCAAATAAACTATTTAAATATAGATAATTTGCGCGCCGACAGAAAAACAGATAGGATGTCCCGTTGTCACGAACCGGCTCAAAGCCCGTAACAAAAGGGAGACAACGTGGAGATAAGGAGTAACAAAATATATATTTATTAAATAAGTAACTAAGTATAATATACAATTGTGTGTGTAATTAGTAGTGTGAGTGTTTTCCATTCATGAATGTGATAATGCAGGGTGTTGAAAGATGCTAAAGCAAACAACCAAAAAACCACCAAGAAACTCAACAAAATCTATAAAGGTGTCTGCATGGATAGAGTCTCCTCCATGAATGGGTGAAGTGGTGTATTTATCCTGGGAGACACCGGGCCCTGGTGTTTCCCATGTAGCTGACGACCCTCCCAACTCCGCCCACCAGCATCCTAATAAGGCAACAAAGAGAGAATACCGCAGACAGAGTGGGAGGGTCGTCACACAGTGAAAAAAACATGTCCCTCTATGAATTTCAAATGCCCATCCAAGTGGTTTGTTCTGGCGCTGGCCCTGGGAAACAACAGGCTGTAAGAGTGAATGAGGGAAAATTGAGAAAGAGAAGACCGATGAGAAAGAGAGAGATGTGGTGAGTGAGAGATGGAGGTTGAGACAGGTAGACCGAGAGAGTGGTGGAGAGCAGAGACAGAGAGTGAGGTGGCAAGGTGTACACAAGCTTCATGAGCACAAGCCTCACCCAGATCATTAATGGTACTCATCTCAAGAAGCCTTTATCATTGGCTAGTGTCGGAGCCGGAGTGCCACAGAACGAATGAAGGGGAGTGTTTGCAAATATGAGACAATGAATGAAGGACAGAAATAATCTGTGAATAAGTTAACTCTACAGCTGACAGCTTTATTAATGCCTCATTCTGTGTGTGTGTGTATGTGTGTGTGTGTGCGCGATGCCTCAACCTTGTCTCACACCGATAACGAACAATGCATAGCAAAACCCTCGCTAACGACCTCGTTAGAATATCACCTCCCCCATATGACATATGAGTAGCCGGGAAAGAAGAGGAGAGCACCCCTATAGTCCTTAATGATATTGAGGGCCCGTTCCAAATGGCACCCCATTCACTATATTGTGCTCTACTTTTGATCAGGGCCCAAGTAGTGCACTATGTAGGGAATAGGGTAACATTTGGAACTCAAAAACCGTAACATAAAGCCATATTCAAGCCCCGCTTCCTAGCTTCTAATGGCGACATAAAATGACAGCTGTGCTTAGTGTTACTGTGTCGCTCGTAAGTCTGGACCCAATTCTGTGGTTATGAGGATTGGAAATACTCTCTTGTGCTGTAAAACTGTTCTGTTGATACCCCATTCACATTTGAAGGCATTATTTTAACGGCCAAAGAGTCAGGGTATGCATGACATTCACATTACACAGTACATTGGCCAGTGTTAAAACTAGTGTTGATTTTTCAGTGTGACATTTCTAATGTTAATTCAAAGTTAAATAAACACTCAGTGGCATAAAATAACCCTGTTGTCGTTAAAAAACAGTGTTGAACTAAAACCACACCCATCATTATCATATTTCCCAGCATGCTCTATTGCAGGTTGATTTCTAGAATAGTTTGTTTCAATATCAATGTTTGAGTCATTCATCTTATGCTATTCAAATACACTGAGTGTATCCTAATATTGAGTCCCCCCTTTTGCTCTCAGAACAGTCTCAATTTGTCAGGCCTCCACAGGGTGTCGAAAGCATTCCACAGGGAGGCTTGCCATGTTGACTCCAATGCTTCCCACAGTTGTGTAAAGTTGATTGGATGTCCTTTGGGTGGTGGCCATTCTTTTTTTTTTCCTTTTTACATTTTTTTTTTACCCTGATTTTGTGGTATCCAATTGTTTTAGTAGCTACTATCTTGTCTCATTGCTGCAACTCCCGTACGGGCACGTGTCCTCCGATACACAACCCAAAGCCCCGCGGCCGGTTACGACAGAGCCTGGGCACGAACCCAGAGTCTCTGGTGGCACAGCTGGCGCTGCAGTGCACCACCCTTAACCATTGCGCCACCCGGGAAGCCCCGGTGGCCATTCTTGATACACACGGGAAACGTTTGAGCGTGAAACACCCAGCAGCATTTCTGTTGACGTCAGACAATTAAGGTCACAGTTATGAAAACTTAAGTCATTAAAGTGGCCTTTCTACTGACTCTGAAAAACACCAAAAGAAAGATGCCCAGGGTCCCTGCTCATCTGCGTGAACGAGCCTTAGGCATGCTGCAAGGAGGCATGAGGACTGCACATGTGGCCAAGGCAAGGGCAATAAATTGCAATGTCCGCACTGTGAGACGTGTAAGACAGCGCTACAGGGAGACAGAACAGACAGCTGATCATCCTCGCAGTGGCAGACCACGTGTAACAACACCTGCACAGGATCGGCACATCTAAACATCACACCTGAGGGGACTCCCTGTGCCACCAGAGACTCTGGGTTCACGCCCAGGCCAAGGTTGCCAGGTGCACGGTGTTTCCTCCGACACATTGGTGCGGCTGGCTTCCGGGTTTGATGCGCGCTGTGTTAAGAAGCAGTGCGGCTTGGTTGGGTTGTGTATCGGAGGAAGCATGACTTTTAACCTTCGTCTCTCCCGAGCCCGTACGGGAGTTGTAGCGATGAGACAAGATAGTAGCTACTAACAATTGGATACCACAAAATTGGGGAGAAAGGGGTAAAAAAAACACCTGCAGGACAGGTACAGGATGGCAACAACAACTTCCTGAGTTACACCAGGAATGCACCCTCCATCAGTGCTCAGACTGTCCAAAATAGGCTGAGAGAGGCTGTACTGAGGGCTTGCTTGTAAGGCAGGTCCTCAACAGACATCACCGGCAACAACGTCACCTATGGGCACAAATCCACCGTCTCTGGACCAGACAGGAATGGCAAAAAGTGGTCTTCACTGACGCGTCGCGGTTTTGTCTCACCAGGGGTGATGGTCGGATTTGTGTTTATTGTCGAAGGAATGAGCGTTGCACCGAGGCTTGTACTCTGGAGCAGGATCCATTTGGAGGTGATGGGTCCGTCATGGTCTGGGTCAGTGTGTCACAGCATCATCGGACTGAGCTTGTTGACAGTGCAGGCAATCTCAACGCTGTGCGTTACAGGGAAGACATCCTCCTCCCTCATGTGGTACACTTCCTGTAGGCTCATCCTAACATGACCCTCCAGCATCACAATGTCACCAGCCATACTGCTCGTTCTGTGCGTGATTTCCTGCAAGACAGGAATGTTAGTGTTCTGCCATGGCCAGCGAAGAGCCCGGATTCAATCCCATTGAGCACGTCTGGGACCTGTTGGATCAGAGGGTGAGGGCTAGAACTGGCAAATCTGGTGCAGTCCATGAGGAGGAGATGCACTGCAGTACTTAATGCAGCTGGTGGCCACACCAGATACTGACAGTTACTTTTGATTTTGATCCCCCCCATTGTTCAGCGACACATTACTCAATTTCTGTTCGTCACATGTCTGTGGAACTTCTTCAGTTTATGTCTGTTGTTGAATCTTATGTTCATACAAATATTTACACATGATAAGTTTGCTGAAAATTAACACAGTTGACATTGAGAGGACGTTTCTTTTTTTGCTGATTTTATATAGGCAAAACAATAGTGGTCCTAAAACGGAATCTTGAGGAACCCCAAAACCATTGATTTGTCAGAGGGCAAACCATCCATCGACACAACTGATATTTTTCTGACAGATCTAAACTAGGCAAGTATTTGTCTTTAGGATTTCCAACCTCTCCAAAAGAATGTGGTGATCAATGGTGTCAAGAGCTGCACTAAGGTCTAGGAGCACGAGGACAGATGCATTGCCTTGATGCAGTTGGCTTCTAGGTTATGTAGGCAGGTGTTAAGGAGTGCGGTTTGGTGGGTCGTGTTTTGGAGGACGCATGGCTCGACATTCACCTCTGCTGAGCCCGTTGGGGAGTTGCAGCGATGAGACAAGATCGTAATTGGGAGAAAAAGGGGGTAAAATACCCCCAAAATAAAAAAATAAAAAATTGTACCGATGTAAAATAAAGGTCTTAAACTTTATTCCTCAATTTTACCTTTTATTCTAAAAGATAAATGTGAACTTCATCATCCAATCATCACATGGAGCACAGCCAAACCAGTCTAAATAACAGGTTGCCCTGACAAAAAAACAAAACATAAGTTAGAGCCCTAACAGCTATACTTGTTGACAATGTACCACATCTCTGGTGAGCACAAGGGACAAATGTTAATCCAAGAGCAGCTAAATTCTTTATGATGGCAGCCTTGTTTGTTTATACTTGATAAGAAAAAACTCCCTGATCCCAGAATGCCATTCACTATAATGCCGCGTTCAAAACATCTGGAAACTCAGAAAAAAACTAGCTCCAACTGGGAAAATCGATTTGAATGGTCATCCAACTCGGAATCTCGGGCCTCCTGCTAAAGCTCAGACTTTATGACCTGAAGATCACTGACGTCATGATTTTACTTTGACGTCAGTGAAGGCAATCAAACAAGCTAAGTGTCAGTATAGAGACAAGGTAGAGTTGCAATTCAACGGCTCAGACACAAGAGGTATGTGGCAGGGTCTACAGTCAATCACGGATTACAAAAAGAAAACCAGCCCCGTCGCAGACCAGGATGTCTTGCTCCCAGGCAGACTAAATAACTGCTTTGCTCGCATTGAGGACAATACAATGCCACTGACACGGCCCGCTACCAAAACCTGCGAAATCTCGTCATCAAGCTTGAGACCCTGGGTCTCGACCCCGCCCTGTGCAACTGTGTACTGGACTTCCTGACGGGCCGCCCCCAGGTGGTGAGGGTAGGTAACAACATCTCCACCCCGCTGATCCTCAACACTGGGGCCCACAAGGGTGCGTTCTGAGCCCTCTCCTGTACTCCCTGTTCAGCCATGACTGCGTGGTCATGCACGCCTCCAATTCAATCATCAAGTCTGCGGACGACACTACAGTGGTAGGCTTGATTACCATCAACGACAAGACTGCCTACAGGGAGGAGCTGAGGGCCTTCGGAGTGTGGTGTCAGGAAAATAACCTCACACTCAACGTCAACAAAACAAAGGAGATGATTGTGGACTTCAGGAAACAGCAGAGGGAGCACCCCCCTATCCACATCTACGGGACAGTAGTGGAGAGGGAAGTAAGTTCTAAGTTCCTCGGCATACACATCACGGACAAACTGAATTGGTCCACCCACACAGACAGCGTTGTGAAGAACGGCGCAGCAGCGCCTCTTCAACCTCAGGGGGCTGAAGAAATTCGGCTTGTCACCAAAAGCACTCACAAACTTCTACAGATGCACAAACAAGAGCATTCTGTCGGGCTGTATCACCGCCTGGTACGGCAATTGCTCCTCCCACAACCGTAAGGCTCTCCAGAGGGTAGTGAGGTCTACACAACACATCACCGGGGGCAAACTACCTGCCCTCCAGGACACCTACACCACCCGATGTCACAGGAAGGCCATAAAGATCATCAAGGACAACAACCACCCGAGCCACTGCCTCTTCACCCCACTATCATCCAGAAGGCGAGGTCAGTACAGGTGCATCAAAGCTGGGTCCGAGAGACTCAAAAACAGCTTCTATCTCAAGGCCATCAGACTGTTAAACAGCCAACACTAACATTGAATGGCTGCTGCCAACATACTGACTCAACTCCAGCTCACTTTAATAATGGAAATGGATGGAAAATGATGTAACAAATGTATCACTAGCCACTTTAAACAATGCACTTAATATAATGTTTACATACCCTACATTACTCATCTCATATGTATATATTTACTGTACTCTATCATCTACTGCATCTTGCCATCTTTATGTAATACGTGTATCACTAGCCACTTTAACTTTTTATGGCTGCAGGGGCAGTATTGAGTAGCTTGGATGAAAGGTGCCCATATCAAACGGCCTGCTCTTCAGTCATAGTTGCTAATATTAGCATATTATTATTAGTATTGGATAGAAAACACTCTGACGTTTCTAAAACTGTTTGAATGATGTCTGTGAGTATAACAGATCTCATATTGGCAGGCAAAATCCTGAGTTGAAATCAAAACAGGAGGTCAGAAATCTGAGCTTGTATGTATTCACCAGAGTCCCCAATGAAATCCCGTTGAGATATGAATGATGTTGAACTGCCTAGGGGTTCCACTAGATGTCAACCATCAATATAAATTATAATGAGGCTTCTATGTTGTTGTGGGAGTGAATGAGAGCAGAATATATCAGGTGTCCATCAAGCAGCCATTTTGTGATCGTGCTTTTTCCTCATGGTAGTCACTTGCGTTCCATTGCTCACTAAGTCAAGGAATACTCCGGTTGGAACTTTATAGAAGCTATATGTTTAAAACATCCTAATGATTGATTCTGTACTTAGTTTGAAATGTTTCTTCGACCGGTAATATCACTTTTTGAAGTTTGTCTTATTTAACACTGACCAGAATTAGCGTTTGGATATGTATACCAAACGCGCTGACAAAAGAAGGTATTTGGACATAAATAACGGACATTTTCAAACAAAACAAACATTTATTGTGGACCTGGGATTCCTGGAGTGCTTTCTGATGTAGATCATCAAAGGTAGGAATATTTATCATGTAATTTCTTGTTTATGTTGACTCCATCTTTGCGGCTGTGGTGTTTTTACTTTTGAGCGCCGTCTCAGATTATTGCATGCGTTTCTTTTTCCGTAAAGTTTTTCTTAAATCTGACACAGCGGTTGCATTAAGGAGAGGTATATCTATAATTCCATGTGTATAACTTGTATTATCATCTACATTTATGATGAGTATTTCTGTTGAATGATGTGGCTATGCAAAATCACTTGATGTTTTTGGAATTAGTGAATCTAACGCGCCAATGTGAACTCAGATTTTTTTATATAAATATGAACTTTATCAAACAAAACAAGCATGTATTGTGTAACATGAAGTCCTATGAGTGTCATCTGATGAAGATAATTCAAGGTTAGTGATTAATTTTCTTTATTTCTGGTTTTTGTGAATGCTATATTTTGCTGGAAAATGGCTGTGCTTATTGTGGTTTGGTGGAGACCTAACATAATCGTTTGTAGTGCTTTCATTGAAAAGCCTATTTGAAATCGGACACTTTGGTGGGATTAACAACGAGAATAGCTTTAAAATTATATGAAACACATGTATGTTTTAGGAATTGTATTTATGAGATTTCTGTGGTTTGAATTTGGCGCCCTCTATTTTCACTGGTAGTTGTTATATCGATCCCGGTATCGGGATTGCAGCCATAACAGAGTAAACAATGGCACTTTTATGTTTACATACCCTACATTACTCATCTCATATGTATATACTGTACTCGATACCATCTACTGCATCTTGCCTATGCCGTTCTGTACCATCACTCATTCATATATCTTTATGTACATGTTCTTTATCCCTTTACACTTGTGTATAAGGTAGTACTTGTGGAATTGTTAGGTTAGATTACTCGTTGGTTATTGCTGCATTGTCGGAACTAGAAGCACAAGCATTTTGCTACACTCGTATTAACATCTGCTAACCATGTGTGTGTGTGACAAATACAATTTGATTTGTATTTTTCAGAGTTCCCAGATGTTTTGAACGTGGCATAAGGCGCAAAATAACCAAGGTCAAAGATTGCCAAAAAAGCTGGCAACCCTGAGTAACAGTCCTGATAGAAAAACATAACTCTTGACAGACAGTGATAGCCATTGAGTATAGAGATAATGTCCGGTTTCAAAAGGAAATGCCTCACTGATGAGATAAATAAATATTTTGTAATTCTGATGACGAATCTGTGTGAGAGTGAGTTGGATCAATCAGATAGTGACAAGGAATATCTGACCCAACCTTCTGGACTGTGAGATGAGATGTCTGAGGACAATGGTGCCCACTCCAACCTTGCAGGCAAAGAGCATCCCTCACCCTCCCAAGATGCTGGTGCTGCTGCCAATCTTGTAGGCTGTGAGGGAGAACAGGCTGAAATTTAGGAGGATGGTCCCCACTGGTGGAGTTCCTGTTACTCCAATAACACTCTGCCTGGCATGCAAATCATCCTGTCTACCCCCTCAGAGGAAGATTGTTTTAAACTGTTCCTTGGTTAGGAATTGGTGGAGAGTGTAGTGCAGGAAACCAACAGGTATGACTATTACCATATTACAGAAAAATCCAAGGCTCTCTTCAAATGTATCAAATTCAGAATGCCTTTAGTCTACTAAATCTACATATTTGTTATGCACTGTAAGAGAAGACTGCCCATGGCTTAAAAGGGAAACTCTCAAAATACGCAAACTTGACAG
Source organism: Oncorhynchus clarkii lewisi (assembly GCF_045791955.1). Taxonomy (NCBI): domain Eukaryota; kingdom Metazoa; phylum Chordata; class Actinopteri; order Salmoniformes; family Salmonidae; genus Oncorhynchus; species Oncorhynchus clarkii. The sequence goes on along the minus strand of NC_092167.1, from coordinate 23,263,103 downwards.
GATACAGTATGATACAGGACCTGATCATCTACACCGGCGCCACCACAGATATAAGGCATTTTGAGGTTCTTGGCATATCTGAATCAGTAGTGATTACCATTCTGCAGACTTACATCAGAAAGGGGCACGCTGTATTTGTGGACAACTGGTACAGTAGCCCTACCCTTTTCCAGTCCTTTTTGAGGGAGAACACAGGGGCACAGTAAGTTCCAACAGAAAAAATGAGCAAGAGGGAGTTCCAAACAAACGGCGAGATGGCAGTGAAGTGGCACAACAAACGCAATGTTTATGTTCTGTCCACTGTGCACACCTCTGGACTTAGTTCCCAGAGAGAGGAAAATGAAGCCAGACTATGTCTTGGAGTACAACAATAAGATGGGAGCAGTTGACAAAGTGGACATGCAGAACAGTTTTGTTGCATGTGCCAGAATGCCCCTTAAATGGTACAAGAAGCTATTTTTCCACCTAATAGACATAGCTTTCCTCAATGGCCACATTGTCCACCAGCAGGTCACAGGACAGGTGATTTCGTACCAGCAGTACAGGATTAAACTGATGTGGCAGCTCTTTGGGTCCACCACACCACCTCCTCATCTGTCTGCTGGGGGCCGGCTTCCCTCTAACAATCCTCTACGCCTCACTAGACGCCACTTCCAAAGTGATGTCCCTCAGACCACCCTGCAAGGAAAAAGCACAAGGGGGCATTGCAAAGTCTTTCTAACATCTACCATGTAACACAGCCTTGTGCGCCACACCCTGAAGCACTACTAAGTGGAAAGTAGGCTTAAAATGGCTGATACAATTGTTGCTTTATTCTGATTTTAAAAAAATATATATGTATTGAAATGTATGACTTGAGGTGTTTGATGGGTGAGATAGGGGAAATGTTCCTTAAAAATAGATGTAATGTGTTTGTTTACCTGAAATTAAATGTTTTATTTGACTCTTGGAGTGGATTGGAGAAACGTTCTGTAACAAAAAAAAGAGACAGAAAAATACAAATGTAGCATATGTTTGTTTCCCTGAAATGAAGTACTTTGTTTGACTCCTGCGCTCCATTTCTGAAATAAAACAGAAAACAGAAAAGTATGTAATCAACTTTTTATTGTTAACGGATTCTGCCCCCCAAATGCCATAATTTGGCTAAAGGCTGTTGGCTAGGGGAGAAATGAAATTTCAATCAAATCATATTTTCCCTAATCAACAACAGCACATTTATAGTCGTAACTTTACATTGACTTGCCATAGGACTATACTGTTTAGTTGGTTTAAGTTTTTTTATTTGAGATTCTTCAAAGTAGCCACCCTATGCATTTCAATTAACAGGTGTCCCTTGTTAAAAGTTAATTCGTGGAATTGTTTTCCTATTTTGAGCCAATCAGTTGTGTTGTGACAAGTTGGGGGTGGTATACTGCCAGTCACCTTCTGTTAAAGGTCCCCAAAGCACACACAACCCTGTGTAACTCATCTTTTCAGTTCGAACAAACACTCAAACCGGACAGTTTTATCTTAATCTCGTCATTCAAAGACTCAATCATGGACACTCTTACTGACAGTTGTGGCTGCTTTGCGTGATGTATTGTTGTCTCTACCTTCTTGCCCTTTGTGCTGTTGTCTGTGCCTAATAATGTTTGGACCCTGTGTTGTGCTGTTACCATGTTGTGCTGTTGCCCTGTTGTGCTGCTACCATGTGCTGCTACCATGCTGTGTTGTCATGTTTTGCTGTCATGCCATGTTGTCTTAGGTCTCTCTTTATCTCTTGTCGTGATGTGTGTTTTGTCCTATATTTTTATTTACATGTATTTTAATTTTTAATCCCAGCTCCCATCCCAGCAGAATACCTTTTGCCTTTTGAAAAGCTGAAATGGTTTGGATCAATTAGAGCTCTGTTCCTTTTTAATGCGTTTGAGCCAATCAGTTGTGTTGTGACAAGGTAAGGGTGGTATGCAGAAGATAGCCCTATTTGGTAAAATACCAAGTCCATATTATGGCAAGGACAGCTCAAATAAGCAAAGAGAAATTACAGTCCATCATTACTTTAAGACATGAAGAAAAATGTCAAGTGCAGTCGTAAAAAGCATCAAGCGCTATGATCATACATGCTCACATGAGGACCGCCACAGGAATGGAAGACCCAGAGTTTATTAGAGTTTCCAGCCTCAGAAATTGCAGCCCAAATAAATGCTTCACAGAGGTCAAGTAAAGACATTTCAACATCAACTGTTCAGAGGAGCCTGCGTGATTCAAGCCTTAATGGTCGAATTGCTGCAAAGAAACCACTATTAAACACCATTAAGAAGATGCTTGCTTGGGCCAAGAAACACGAGCAATGGACATTAGACTGGTGGAAATTTGTCCTTTAGTCTGGAGTCGAAATTGGAGATTTTTGGTTCCAACCACGTGTGTGGGTGAACAGATGATCTCCGCATGTGTATTTCACAACGTAAAGCTATGTTATGGTGTGGGGGTGCTTTTCTGGTGACACGGATTCATTTTGAATTCAAAGCACACTTAACTTCTTATGGTATAGGGGATGCTTGCGTCCCACTTGGGCAAAAGACAGGGAAAATGCAGCGCGGCAAATTTTTTAATTATATAAAAATCAAACTTTCATTAAATCACACCTGTAAGATACTATAAACTTTGCCAAAATATTTCAAACTACTTTTGTAATACAACTTTAGGTATTTTTAATCGTTAATAATCGATCAAATTGAAGACGGGTCTATCTGTGTTCAATACAGGAACACAACAAACCTAGCTACTTTTCTTGCGCAACTCTCAACAGTGTTACGCAGTTCCTAGATGGCCGTACTTCTTCATTGCACAAATTAATAACCTCAACCAAATTCCAAAGACTGGTAACATCCAGTGGAAGCGGTAGCAACTGAAAACAAGTTCCTAAGAAATATTGTTTGCCAATGACAACTTAATAATGACAAAAAAATAATAATTCTGAACGGGTAGTCCTCGTGGTTTTGCCTGCTACATAAGTTCTGTTAGACTCACAGGCACGATTCAAACAGTTTTAGAAACTTCAGAGTGTTTTCTATCCAAATCTACTAATACTGATATGCATATCTTATATTCTTGGCACGAGTAGCAGGAAGTTGAAATTGGGCATGCTATTTATCCAAAAGTGAAAATGCTGCCCCCTATACCTTAAGTTAACCAGCACGGCTACCACAGAATTCTGCAGTGATACGCCATCCCATCTGGTTTGGGCTTAGTGGGACTACCATTTGTTTTTCAACATTACAATGACCCAACACACCTCCAGGCTGTGTAAGGGATATTTTACCAAGAAGGAGAGTGATGGAGTGCTTGGAAAATACCAGAAAATTATGTCATGGCTCTAGAAGCTTCTGATAGGCTAATTGACATCATTTGAGTCAATTGGAGGTGTACCTGTGGATGTATTTCAAAGCCTACCTTCAAACTCAGTGCCTCTTTGCTCGACATCATGGGAAAATGAAAAGAAATCAGCCAAGACCTCAGAAAACCTCGTTCTGTCTCCTAGAGATGAATGTACTTTGGTGTGAAAAGTGCAAATCAATCTCAGAACAAACAGTAAAGAACCTTGTGAAGATGCTGGAGGAAACAGGTACAAAAGTATCTATATCCACAGTAAAACGATTCCTATATCGACATAACCTGAAAGGCTGCTCAGCAAGGAAAAAGCCACTGCTTCAAAACTGCCATAAAAAAGCCAGACTACGGCTTGCAACTGCACATGGGGACAACGATCGTACTATTTGGAGAAATGTCCTCAAGTCTGATGAAACAAAAAAATAACTGTTTGGTCATAATGACCATCATTATGTTTGGAGGATAAAGGGGGAAGCTTGCAAGCCGAAGAACACCATTCCAACCATTAAGCACAGGGGTGGCAGCATCATGTTGTGGGGGTGCTTTGCTGCAGGGGGGCTATTTTGCACTTCACAAAATAGGTGGCTTCATGAGGAAGGAAAATTATGTGGATATATTGAAGCAACATCTCAAGACATCAGTTAGGAAGTTAAAGCTTGGTCACAAATGGGTCTTCCAAATGGACAATGACCCCAAGCATGCTTCCAAAGTTGTGGCAAAATGGTTTAAGGACAAAGTCAAGGTATTGGTGTGGCCATCACAAAGCCCTGACCTCAATCCTATAGAAAATTTGTGGGCAGAACTGAAAAAGCGTGTGCGAGCAAGGAGGCCTACGAACCTGACTCAGTTACACCAGCTTTGTCAGGAGGAATGGGCAAAAATTCACCCAACTTATTGTGGGAAGCTAATGGAAGGCTACCCGAAACATTTGACCTAAAATTTAAAGGCAATGCTACCAAAACTAATTGAGTGTATGTTAACTTCTGACCCACTGGGAATGTGATGAAAGAAAGAAAAGCTGAAATAAATAATTATGTACTATTATTCTGACATTTCACATTCTTAAAATAAAGTGGTGATCCTAACTGACCGAAGAGAGGGAATTCTTACCAGGATTAAATGTCAGGAATTGTGAAAACTTGTGAAAAAAAGTTTAAATGTATTTGGCTAAGGTATATGTAAACTTCTGACTTCAACTGTAGCTGATAGCAATACTGCACAGTCACCCTTCCCATATAGATTGGGGGGCACCATAAGCCACTTTGGGTTCATGCTGTGGTCATCTGCCTCTGGTGCTGTCTCCCTAATGCCAGGATAATTAGGAATACTGAGGCCTTTGTTCTGTTAGCCATCACTTAATCAGTTGCCTGCCCCAGCTTCAAAAAAGTAATCACAGTTCATTCAGAATGAAGGAAAGAAATGTCTTATACTCGTTTAAAACATTTCTTCCAAAAACAATATTTTTTTAATGAATTAGTACATTTGAATTTAGCAATAATATTGGTTGTATTATTTGGTTGTGTCTGTTCTGATGGATTAAACTGAAATTGAAACCAACTTTCTATTAATTATTTAAAAAATAGCGATATTTGGTCAATGATTTCATTTTCAAATAACCAAAAGTATGAGGTTGTAGTCTGAATAAAGGGGGAAAGGCCATTTTTGAACATGGGGTGAGATTCTTAATAATTTGCTAGAGAACCAGTTCAGATTTAAGTATAACTTTTGTATGACCAAAGCCTTTAGTGAGAGGTAGAATGCTTTAATATTTAGTCAATCATGCCCTACGAATTCATGTTCATGATATACATTTTTTTTATTTTTAAAATTTTATTTCACCTTTATTTAACCAGGTAGGCCAGTTGAGAACAATTTCTCCTTTACAACTGCAACCTGGCCAAGATAAAGCAAAGCAGTTCGACACATATAACAACAGAGTTACACATGGAGTAAAACAAACATACAGTCAATAATACTGTAGAAAAATAAGTCTATATACAATGTGAGCAAATGAGGTGAGATAAGGGAGGTAAAGGCAATAAATAGGCCATGGTGGCGAAGTAAATTCAATATAGCAATTAAAAACACTGGAATGGTAGATTTGACAGTAGATGAGTGTGCAAAGTAGAAATACCGGGGTGCAAAGGAGTTAAATAAATAAATAAATAAATAAATACAGTAGGGGAAGAGGTAGTTGTTTGGGCTATTTATAGATGGGCTATGTACAGGTGCAGTGATCTGTGAGCTGCTCTGACAGCTGGTGCTTAAAGCTAGTGAGGGAGATAAGTGTTTCCAGTTTCAGAGATTTTTGTAGTTTGTTCCAGTCATTGGCAGCAGAGAACTGGAAGGAGAGGCGGCCAAAGGAGGAATTGGCTTTGGGGGTGACAAGTGAGATATACTTGCTGGAATGAGTGCTACAGGTGGGTGCAGCTATGGTGACCAGCGAGCAGAGATAAGACGGGACTTTTCCTAGCAGGGTCTTGTAGATGACCTGGAGCCAGTGGGTTTGGCGACGAGTATGAAGCGAGGGCCAACCAACGAGAGCATACAGGTCGCAGTGGTGGGTAGCATATGGGGCTTTGGTGACAAAACGGATTGCACTGTGATAGACTGCATCCAATTTGTTGAGTAGGGTATTGGAGGCGATTTTGTAAATGACATCGCCAAAGTCGAGGATCGGTAAGATGGTAAGTTTTACGAGGGTATGTTTGGCAGCATGAGGGAAGGATGATTTGTTGCAAAATAGGAAGCCAATTCTAGATTTAACTTTGGATTGGAGATGTTTGATGTGAGTCTGGAAGGAGAGTTTACAGTCTAACCAGACACCTAGGTAGTTGTCCACATATTCTAAGTCAGAACCGTCCAGAGTAGTGATGCTGGACGGGCGGGCAGGTGCAGGCAGTGATTGGTTGAAGAGCATGCATTTAGTTTTACTTGTTTAAGAGTAGTTGGAGGCCACGGAAGGAGAGTTGTATGGCATTGAAGCTCGTCTGGAGGGTTGTTAAGTGTCCAAAGAAGGGCCAGAAGTATACAGAATGGTGTCGTCTGCGTAGAGGTGGATCAGAGACTCACCAGCAGCAAGAGCGACATCATTGATATATACAGAGAAGAGAGTCGGCCCAAGAATTTAACCCTGTGGCACCCCCATAGAGATTGCCAGAGGCCCGGACAACAGACCCTCAGATTTGACACACTGAACTCTGTCGGAGAAGTAGTTGGTGAACCAGCTGAGGCAATAATTTGAGAAACCAAGGCTGTTGAGTCTGCCGATGAGGATGTGGTGATTGACAGAGTCGAAAGCCTTGACCAGGTCAATGAATACAGCTGCACAGTATTGTTTCTTATCGATGGCGGTTAAGATATCGTTTAGAACCTTGAGCGTGGCTGAGGTGCACCCATGACCAGCTCTGAAACCAGATTACATAGCGGAGAATGTACGGTGGGATTCGAAATGGTGGGTGATCTGTTTGTTAACTTGGCTTTTGAAGACGTTAGAAAGGCAGGGTAGGATAGATGTAGGTCTGTAGCAGTTTGGGTCAAGAGTGTCCACCCCCTTTGAAGAGGGGGGGATGACCGCAGCTGCTTTCCAATCTTTGGGAATCTAAAACGACACGAAAGAGAGGTTGAACAGAATAGTAATTGGGGTTGCAATAGTTTTAGAAAGGGTCCAGATTGTCTAGCCCGGCTGATTTGTGGGGGTATAGATTTTGTAGCTCTTTCAGAACATCAGCTGACTGAATTTGGGAGAAGGAGAAATGGGGAAGGATTGGGCGAGTTGCTGTGTGGGGTGAAGTGCTGTTGACTTGGGTAGGGGTGGCGAGGTGGAAAGCATGGCCAGCCATTGAAAAATGCTTGTTGAAATTCTTAATTATAGTGGATTTATCGGTGGTGACAGAGTTTCCTATCCTCAGAGCAGTGGGCAGCTGGGAGGAGGTGCTCTTATTCTCCATGGACTTTACAATGTCCCAGAACTTTTTTGAATTTGTGTTGCAGGAAGCAAATTTCTGCTTGAAAAAGCTAGCCTTGGCTTTTCTAACTGCCTGTGTATATTGATTTCTAGCTTCCCTAAATCCCGGGGGCTGTTCAATGCTAATGTTGAACGCCACATGATGTTTTTTGTGTTGGTTAAGGGCAGTCAGGTCTGGAGAGAACCAAGGGCTATATCTGTTTCTGGTTCTAAATTTCTTGAATGGGGCATGCTTATTTAAGATGGTGAGGAAGGCATTTAAAAAAAATAACCAGGCATCCTCTACTGACGGGATGAGGTCGATATTCTTCCGGGATACCCGGGCCAGGTCGATTAGAAAGTGAAGTGTTTCAGGGAGCATTTGATAGTGATGATTGGAGGTTGTTTGATCGCTGACCCATTACGGATGCAGGCAATGAAGCAGTGATCGCTGAGATCTTGGTTGATAACAGCAGAGGTGTATTTAGAGGGCAAGTTGGTTAGGATGATATCTATGAGGGTTCCCGTGTTTATGGCTTTGAGGTTGACCCTGGTAGGTTCATTGATCATTTGTGTGAGATTGAGGGCATCAAGCTTAGATTGTAGGATGGCCGGGGTGTTAAGCATGTCACAGTTTAGGTCACCTAGCAGCACGAGCTCTGAAGATAGCAGGCGGCAAAGGTGAGAGACTTGTTTTTAGAGGTGGATTTTTAAAAGTAGAAGTTCAAATTGTTTGGGTACACACCTGGATAGTAGGACAGAACTCTGCAGGCTATCTCTGCAGTAGACTGCAACACTGCCCCCTTTGGCCGTTCTATCTTGTCTGAAAATGTTGTAGTTAGGGATGGAGATTTCAGAGTTATTGGTGGTCTTCCTAAGCCAGGATTCAGACATGGCTAAGACATATATAAATAAATAAGCCCGTAAAAAATGTATGGCTCGCAGATTCAAATAAAATACTATATTTTTTACTCATATAATTTAAAAAACAAGTTACAAGCCCATTATCAAATAGGTCAACTGGAATATGACTATAAAGTTAATCAGGGGATTTTTCCACAAATACAGGTATTTTCCTTTCCATGGTAGCTCGATAGCATCTATTTTTGCAATATTTCAATTACAAATGTATTGTAGTGAGATTATTTCTTAAGGGATGTAAATACTGAGTATGTCTACATCACCGTCAGACTATTGTATTGGTAAACTACACGGTAATGTAAAAGTTTTTTTTGGGGATCCAATATGTAATATGTTACATTTCTAATGCACTGCTCAAAAAAATAAAGGGAACACTAAAATAACACATCCTAGATCTGAATGAATGAAATATTCTTATTAAATACTTTTTTCTTTACATAGCTGAATGTGCTGACAACAAAATCACACAAAAATGATCAATGGATATCAAATTTATCAACCCAAGGAGGTCTGGATTTGGAGTCACACTCAAAATTAAAGTGGCAAACCACACTACAGGCTGATCCAACTTTGATGTAATGTCCTTAAAACAAGTCAAAATAAGGCTCAGTAAGTAGTGTGTGTGGCCTCCACATGCCTGTATGACCTCCCTACAACGCCTGGGCATGCTCCTGATGAGGTGGCGGATGGTCTCCCGAGGGATCTCCTCCCAGACCTGGACTAAAGCATCCGCCAACTCCTGGACAGTCTGTGGTGCAACATTGGTGGATGGAGCGAGACATGATGTCCCAGATGTTTGATTGGATTCAGGTCTGGGGAACGGGTGGGCCAGTCCATAGCATCAATGCCTTCCTCTTGCAGGAACTGCTGACACACTCCAGCCACATGAGGTCTAGCATTGTCTTGCATTAGGAGGAACCCAGGGCCAACCACACCAGCATATGGTCTCACAAGAGGTCTGAGGATCTCATCTCGGTACCTAATGGCAGTCAGGCTACCTCCGGCGAACACATGGAGGGCTGTGCGGCCCTGCAAAGAAATGCCACCCCCCACCATGACTGAACCACCACCAAACCAGTCATGCTGGAGGATGTTGCAGGCAGCAGAACGTTCTCCACGGCGACTCCAGACTTTGTCACGTCTGTCACATGTGCTCAGTGTGAACCAGTGGCGAATTTGCCAATCTTGGTGTTCTCTGCAAATGCCAAACGTCCTGCACGGTGTTGGGCTGTAAGCACAACCCCCACCTGTGGACGTCGGCCCCTCATACCACCCTCGTGTTTCTGTTTCTAACCGTTTGAGCAGACACATGCACATTTGTGGCCTGCTGGAGGTCATTTTGCAGGGCTCTGGAAGTGCTCCTCCTGCTCCTCCTTGCACAAAGGCGGAGGTAGCGGTCCTGCTGCTGGGTTGTGGCCCTCCTACGGCCTCCTCCACGTATCCTGATGTACTGGCCTGTCTCCTGGTTGCACCTCCATGCTCTGGACACTACGCTGATAGATACAGCAAACCTTCTTGCCACAGCTCACATTGATGTGCCATCCTGGATGAGCTGCACTACCTGAGCCACTTGTGTGGGTTGTAGACACCGTCTCATGCTACCACTAGAGTGAAAGCACCGCCAGCATTCAAAAGTGACCAAAACATCAGCCAGGAAGCATAGGAACTGAGAAGTGGTCTGTGGTCACCACCTGCAGAACCACTCCTTTATTGGGGGTGTCTTGCTAATTGCCTATAATTTCCACCTGTTGTCTATTCCATTTGCTTAACAGCATGTGAAATTTATTGTCAATCAGTGTTGCTTCCTACGTGGACAGTTTGATTTCACAGAAGTGTGAACAACATTGTGTTGTTTAAGTGTTCCCTTTATTTTTTTGAGCAGTGTATTTTGGTTGTAATCCAGAGAGGTTAGAACAATTATCTAGATCCTCTATGAGGCTGTGGAGGGATCCAAATTGTGGATTTAAAAATAATACATTAATCAGCATAGTGTTTTTAAGCCCTGTTTTTCTATCTCCTTGCTATTGTTGGATCTGATTTTAATAGCCAACTTTTCAATGGACTTAATAAATACATGTGCTGATAGTGGACAACCTTGTTGTACTCCTGTTGACAGTTTAATACTTTCTGTGAAGCAGCCATTATTGACTATTTTACACATAGGGTTACTATACATAACTTTAATCTATTGTATAAATGATTCTCCAAAATTGAAATATTCAAGGCATTTATATATAAATTCCAGCTGTTCATTATCAAAGCCCTTTAAAAGTCAGCTATGAATACCAGACCTGGTTTCCCCGATTTTGCAGTGTTCTATTGTTTCCAGTACTTGTCTTATATTATCTCCAATGTATCGGCCATGTAAAAAAAACAGTCTGATTAGTATAGAAAATATCCAACAATACTTTTTTTTATTCTATGTGCAATGCTTTACAACACTGGTGTAAGGGGCCTCCAAATTTTTTCATGGACTGGATCTTTATTTAGCTCGCTAACTATAGTTTATCTACTGAAACCCATATTGTGTATTGCTGGCTAACATACTGTGTTACAAATATTGGGAAATCAAATAAATGTTGTTTGCTAACTTAGGTAGCTGGATAAACAACTACAGGTAGCCATATCTATGACTAAATATATAAAAGGTTTTACAATGGGAAATCTATTGCCAATCTATAGCCAACTCCAGTCGTGCTTCGTAACATAATTGACATAACATTAGTTATGATTATGACCTTGGATGCATTTCAAATGTATAGGCATGACACAAGATAGCTTGCTGGATAGACAATTGTTATTTGTTTTTGAATCTAACTAGCCAAGTTTATTAGTTAACAGTGAGGAGAAACAAAACAATTTCACTATTGTAAATCTCTAAAACTAATCATCTGGTTTTACTAAAAAAATATATAAATATGTCTGCCTACCTACAGTGGGGAGAACAAGTATTTGATAAACTGCCGATTTTGCAGGGTTTCCTAATTTTCAAAGCATGTAGAGGTCTGTAATTTTTATCATAGGTACACTTCAACTCTAAAACAAATATCCAGAAAATCACATTTTATGATTTTTAAGTAATTATTTTATTGCATGACATAAGCATTACGTTATTAAAAGTTAAAGGATTGCAAATTTTACGAGTTTTCCTAGTATATGCTTGATATTTATACAGTGCCTTGCGAAAGTATTCGGCCCCCTTGAACTTTGCGACCTTTTGCCACATTTCAGGCTTCAAACATAAAGATATACAACTGTATTTTTTTGTGAAGAATCAACAACAAGTGGGACACAATCATGAAGTGGAACGAGATTTATTGGATATTTCAAACTTTTTTAACAAATCAAAAACTGAAAAATTGTGCGTGCAAAATTATTCAGCCCCCTTAAGTTAATACAATGTAGCGTCACCTTTTGCTGCGATTACAGCTGTAAGTCGCTTGGGGTATGTCTCTATCAGTTTTGCACATCGAGAGACTGAAATTTTTTCCCATTCCTCCTTGCAAAACAGCTCGAGCTCAGTGAGGTTGGATGAGAGCATTTGTGAACAGCAGTTTTCAGTTCTTTCCACAGATTCTCGATTGGATTCAGGTCTGGACTTTGACTTGGCCATTCTAACACCTGGATATGTTTATTTTTGAACCATTCCATCGTAGATTTTGCTTTATGTTTTGGATCATTGTCTTGTTGGAAGACAAATCTCCGTCCCAGTCTCAGGTCTTTTGCAGACTCCATCATGTTTTCTTCCAGAATGGTCCTGTATTTGGCTCCATCCATCTTCCCATCAATTTTAACCATCTTCCCTGTCCCTGCTGAAGAAAAGCAGGCCCAAACCATGATGCTGCCACCACCATGTTTGACAGTGGGGATGGTGTGTTCAGCTGTGTTGCTTTTACGCCAAACATAACGTTTTGCATTGTTGCCAAAAAGTTCAATTTTGGTTTCATCTGACCAGAGCACCTTCTTCCACATGTTTGGTGTGTCTCCCAGGTGGCTTGTGGCAAACTTTAAACAACACTTTTTATGGATATCTTTAAGAAATGGCTTTCTTCTTGCCACTCTTCCATAAAGGCCAGATTTGTGCAATATACGACTGATTGTTGTCCTATGGACAGAGTCTCCCACCTCAGCTGTAGATCTCTGCAGTTCATCCAGAGTGATCATGGGCCTCTTGGCTGCATCTCTGACCAGTCTTCTCCTTGTATGAGCTGAAAGTTTAGAGGGACGGCCAGGTCTTGGTAGATTTGCAGTGGTCTGATACTCCTTCCATTTCAATATTGTCGCTTGCACAGTGCTCCTTGGGATGTTTAAAGCTTGGGAAATCTTTTTGTATCCAAATCCGGCTTTAAACTTCTTCACAACAGTATCTCGGACCTGCCTGGTGTGTTCCTTGTTCTTCATGATGCTCTCTGCGCTTTTAACGGACCTCTGAGACTATCACAGTGCAGGTGCATTTATACGGAGACTTGATTACACACAGGTGGATTGTATTTATCATCATTAGTCATTTAGGTCAACATTGGATCATTCAGAGATCCTCACTGAACTTCTGGAGAGAGTTTGCTGCACTGAAAGTAAAGGGGCTGAATAATTTTGCACGCCCAATTTTTCAGTTTTTGATTTGTTAAAAAAGTTTGAAATATCCAATAAATGTCGTTCCACTTCATGATTGTGTCCCACTTGTTGTTGATTCTTCACAAAAAAATACAGTTTTATATCTTTATGTTTGAAGCCTGAAATGTGGCAAAAGGTTGCAAAGTTCAAGGGGGCCGAATACTTTCGCAAGGCACTGTACATTGTATGTTGTGTGGAAAATGTCCAGATCAATGAAGAATGTTTTTTTAAAGATGAAATGTGAAGTTAGTTGTCTAAATTGGATCTGAGTAAAATCCAGACCTTGCGTCGTAACTTGGTACGCCCAGAGAATTGCCCTAAATGTGGAAACACCCATTTCTGACCTGAGGGTATAAAACATGTGAGTTAAGAATCAACATACCAGACTAAGTGACCGGAGCTGCAGCCAATGTCTGAGTAGTCAACAAACTCAAACGCAACACGAGGTTGAAGACAAAGGAACCTTTTATCTATATATGCTACGGATGAGTAGCTGCGTCTAAGAGGGTGAAGTCAAGCAGGACCTCCCGGTCACCACTCTCCACCAAATCGTGTGTCTACACTGCTTTCATTCCTATGCTGTGAGCCCTGAGCTACAAGGCTGGCTGTTCTCAAAGATCCCTTTCAGAACAAGGGCGAGGAAACAGACCACTAAGACAAAGGACATTGACATCGTGAGGACAACAGAGAGTTACATCCTGTAACCAGAGAAGTGCGTCATCCGAGAAGCTGAAACGGTCCACGCAGAGACCCCATCAACACGTAATTACATCATAATATTCTGACCCATAAGAGTGGAAGTTTAGGGCAAGGTTAGGGTTAAAATAAGCATAGCTGACAAATAAACCCAAGTATATTTTTCTCTTGTGTGCTCTCTCCATTTCTCTCTCTCTTTAAATCCCCATTTTGTGTAACACGTGTCATATTGTGTTTGCACACTAGGGAGCTGTTTTGTTGTACGAAATTCTAATCAATAGCCTAGACTGTTTGTGTATCTTATATTATAATTTTAGCTTGTTAATAAATAAATAATCAACTCAGTTTGTGTGGTACAGACTCATTGGTTGGACTCGGGTTTGTGCAGATTCACAGATTATGAGACGTTCAGAATGAGACTAGAGGAAATTGATTAATTAGCGACTGTTGTAAAATCGAAATTCTGATATTCTTTGAGTTAATTTGGGAAATAGAAACTCAATAAAACCAAACTTTGCCATGGTGCCCCAGGTTAATGAGTTAATAATTACCCAATTAATTTAATCACCTAATTATAAACCGTTAATTATTCAATGAGAAGCAGTCGTCACATTAATCAATACAACGTCACAACACCATCAAACACTTAAACTGCAACAACACTTCCACTGAATGTTGACACATTTGACCACGCCCCAGTACATTGTCACAGTTTAGTGTGAATCCCATTTAACTCCACCCAACACAGGATTTAATGTTATCCAGCACACATGCCCAATACTGATCAATGTTAACCAATTAATTTAAATTAAAATTTACCTTGAGCTTACTTACCTGCCCTTGACTTCTGTGTTGGGTGTGTGTTGGGTGGGATGACATTGATCAGATCCCATTTCCCCACCTCTCACAGCATACTATGATTTCCCATATTGTACCCTCCCCCTAACTCACTCAGGTATATATCGGGCATGCAAAAGTGACACTGCAAATTATTTTGATATGGCCCTGCATCAAGTTAGTTATTCTAATTGAAGGCACAGCAAACAATATGGTGAAAGGCACTACAATCTCACACTGGTGCTGCACACAATACGGAACTCACCCTTGGCTCTGCTCTACTCTGCCAACCCCTGTAACGGACTGCTATGGGACAAAATAGAGAGGGGAACCTGCAGACAATAGTGTCTTTTAGTGGCGTGGCAAAACAGCCCAGTGAGAGAAAGTAGTGTAAAAGGAACACACCTTTACACGGCAGAGTTAAAGCGCCAAGATGTGCGATGTACCAATGCCTCTCTTGGTCCTCTGCTCTCAGATCACTACTCACCTCCACAACCCCAGCTCATCATCAGCGCAGCCAGCCACTTCCTCACTCAAATCCACCACTTCTAGTTCCACAGACAATGGTCCAGTGCGATCACAGCAAACGCCCAAACAGACAAGACATGGCAACTTGCATAGAGGCCCGATCCCCCATGGCGAGACATTCTCCACTCAACTCCCAGCCCTCAACACCATAAAAACACAGGGCTTTTAAAGAAAATTACAGCCAAACCCCGGCTACCTGTCTGATTAGCTAACGCGCTGCAATTGCGTCTGATCACATTTTCAATACATATGCAAACATTTATACAAACCTGTTTTCACTTTGTCATTATGGGGTATATGAGTGAGGAAAAAAATCTATTTAATCCATTTTGAATTCAGGCTGTAACACAACAAAATGAGGAATAAATCGAGGGGCATGAATACTTTCTGAAGACACCGTATCTAATCAAGATATTTGTTGTTTTGTTTTTGTTTTAACAAATCTTTTTTATTGTTTGTTTTTACAAATGAGGAGGGGTACTGAGTCTTAGCCGAGGCTGTGTTAGGGAAATCATCTGATGTGTTGAAGACCTGAAAGGAGGATGGGTACAAATATGTTTAAATTGCAAAGGGAACTCTGCAGAGAGTCGTTTCCAGACATGCAGTAGGAGAAGTATCTGTTTTTAGAATGGTAATAATTTAAAAGAGACACACAAGTGTCAAATTCAAAAGTTCTGTCTGAACAAATGTAGGTAGGGTGTGTGTCTGTCATCATGTGAATAGGCAATATTGAGCCAATTTGCCATAACAAAAAATCAGGATTCATTCTTTATGCTATTTTAGGAGAATTATGGTTTGACAGTCACAATTAGATTTCTCATATTTTTCAAATTTCATCAATATACTGAAAATATATTGATGCACATAGAATTTGAAATATAACCGATGTTTTGAACAACCCATTTTTATTGTTCTACTGATCCGACCTGATCAAAGCACCATCAAACACAAACGCCTCCCAAACGGTTTTGATTGAAAACACAATGCATCGAATTTACATAAATTACCTACCAATTACCACCCCCTCCCCACACACACACACACACACACACACACACACACACACACACACACACACACACACACACAGCTGTTGTGATAGTGCAGGCAATGCAACAACAGCCCAAGTGCTGGAAAAAAAGTTGTTTGGGAGGAGTGTAAGGTATATCTTAGTGTCTCATTTGTTACACCGGTGAAGACTTTTAATAATTGTAGTCAATTTATAAATTCTCTTGCTCCCTTATACACAGAACAAAAAAATAAACGCAACATGCAACAATTTAAAAGATTTTACTGAGGTTATAGGTCATTTAAGGAAATCAATAAATTCATTAGGACCTAATCTATGGATTTCACATGACTGGGAATACAGATATGCATCAGAAAAAAGGTAGGGGTGTGGATTAAAAAAAACTGTCAATGTCTGGTGTGACCACCAATTGCCTCATCCAGCGTGACACATCTCCTTCACATAGAGTTGATCAGGCTCTTGATTTTGGCCTGTGCAGTGTTTCCATTCCTTGTCAATGGCTGGATATTGGTGGGAGCGGATCATGCTGTCATACATTAATAACTCTAAATTAAGCATATAGGAATACCTATTTCTTTGTTAACCGCTAAACACAGAATGTGCACACTCAAAACGTTTGGAGAAAATATTATTTCAATTTTATTCAGCTTTGTTCAATTATATTCTTCACACAATAAAATAATGCCATGGAATTCTAAGCAAATATTGACTGCTAAATGACCTAGTGTAGCCCATAGCCATTTTTCACAGCCAGATCAGGACTTAACATAAGGACACCTCAGACTATGCTATTCTGTTCTTGTGAAATAGACTACATTTTCTTCATATCATGCTTCTTTACACCTGTCTAGAATACATAATGGATTTATTGCGAAGGTGTAGGCTATATTACATGGATTTGTTGGACTTCTTAAAGTGTAGATGTTCCAAAGGTCTGCATCAGTGGCTTGTAGGCTATGTGTGGAAGCTAGGATGTGTGGAAGCCACATCGGGGATACAACAGCGCGTGTCCTTATCCAATTCCGAGGTGCACATTGAAGGTATTGGAAGAACTGTCCATATTTACTTTTCATCAGCCAACAAGATGAGTAGGCCTAACGAACAGCTAATGCATTAGCCTATGTCAATCTACTATCCCCCATAATACAAAATTCGACCTATTCTATTATGTGGGAGAAATAAATATTCCAAACATAGTCTGGGACAGTTGTGGGATGCGATAGATCCCAAATTAATACAACCACTAGCATAAAAATACTGTTTTAAGCAATGAGCCTGATGCAACAGTTGAGAATGTTTAGCTTGAAAGGTTTTTAAACTATAAGACTAGTTCTTCACATCATAAGCGCAGCAATGTGCACACAGCAGTAGGCTATAAGCCGAGTGCTCCATTAGGAGGAAAACACCATTCTAAAAAGTGACCACAAATGCGATTATGCATGCTTAAGCTGGGCATCATTCAGAAGTGATAATGCATCATTCACAAGTAATAGGCTAATATTGTCACCCATCAAAGTATTCTTGATTTAATCTTCTATTTATATATACAGTGGGGCAAAAAAGTATTTAGTCAGCCACCAATTGTGCAAGTTCTCCCACTTAAAAAGATGAGAGAGGCCTGTAATTTTCATCATAGGTACACTTCAACTATGACAGACAAAAAGAGAAAAATCACATTGTAGGATTTTTTATGAATTTATTTGCAAATTATGGTGGAAAATAAGTATTTGGTCCATAACAAAAATGTATCTCAATACTTTGTTATATACCCTTTGTTGGCAATGACAGAGGTGAAACGTTTTCTGTAAGTCTTCACAATGTTTTCACAAACTCTTGCTGGTATTTTTGCCCATTCCTCCATGCAGATCTCCTCTAGAGAAGTGATGTTTTGGGGCTGTTGCTGGGCAATACGGACTTTCAACTCCCTCTAAAGATTTTCTATGGGGTTGAGATCTGGAGACTGGCTAGGCCACTCCAGGACCTTGAAATGCTTCTTACGAAGCCACTCTGTCGTTGCCTGGGGTGTGTGTTTGGGATCATTGTCATGCTGAAAGACCCAGCCACGTTTCATGCCCTTGCTGATTGAAGGTTTTCACTCAAAATCTCACGATACATTCATTCTTCATTCATTCTTCATTCTTCTCCATTCATTCTTTCCTTTACACGGATCAGCCTGGTCTCTTTGCAGAAAAACAGCCCCAAAGCATGATGTTTCCACCCCCATGCTTCACAGTAGGTATGGTGTTCTTTGGATGCAACTCAGCATTCTTTGTCCTCCAGACACGATGAGTTGAGGGTTTTACCAAAAAGTTATATTTTGGTTTCATCTGACCATATGACATTCTCCCAATCTTCTTCTGGATCATCCAAATGCTCTCTAGCAAACTTCAGACGGGCCTGGACATGTACTGGCTTAAGCAGGGGGACACGTCTGGCACTGCAGGATTTGAGTCCCTGGCGGCGTAGTGTGTTACTGATGGTAGGCTTTGTTACTTTGGTCCCAGCTCTCTGCAGGTCATTCACTAGGTCCCCCTGTGTGCTAATGGGATTTTTGCTCACCGTTCTTGTGATAATTTTGACCCCACGGGGTGAGATCTTGCGTGGAGCCCCAGATCGAGGGAGATTATCAGTGGTCTTGTATGTCTTCCATTTCCTAATAATTGCTCCCACAGTTGATTTCTTCAAACCAAGCTGCTTACCTATTGCAGATCCAGTCTTCCCAGCCTGGTGCAGGTCTACAATTTTGTTTCTGGTGTCCTTTGACAGCTCTTTGGTCTTGGCCATAGTGGAGTTTGGAGTGTGACTGTTTGAGGTTGTGGACAGGTGTCTTTTATACTGATAACAAGTTCAAACAGGTGCCATTAATACAGGTAACGAGAGGAGGACAGAGGAGCCTCTTAAAGAAGTTGTTACAGGTCTGTGAGAGACAGAAATCTTACTTGTTTTTAGGTGACCAAATACTTATTTTCCACCATAATTTGCAAATAAATTAATAAAAAATCCTACAATGTGATTTTCTGGATTTTTTTTCTCATTTTGTCTGTCAGTTGAAGTGTACCTATGATGAAAATTACAGGCCTCTCTCATCTTTTTAAGTGGGAGAACTTGCACAATTGGTGGCTGACTAAATACTTTTTTGCCCCACTGTACTAAATAATACGTGTGAATTTGTTTTGATTTAGAATGGACCATTATCATGCACCTGTCTCGAAACAGGGGCAGTGGAAAAAGATACGTCATCTATGCACTTCAATAGAAAATGGAGGACGCTTCTCCTCTTGTAAAGAGAAGCAATGTGCTTAATATCCACACAGCTGTGTTCTCACAATAATGTTTTTCTGAGTTATGTGGGTCTCCCGAGTGGGGCAGTGGTCTAAGGCACTGCAGTGCTAGCTGCGCCACCATAGCATCGGGTTTGATCCCAGGCTGTGTCGCAGCCGGCCTCGACTGGGAGACCCATGGGGCGGCACACAATTGGCCCAGCGTTGTCCAGGTTAGAGGAGGGTTTGGCTGGCAGGGATGTCCTTGTCCCATCGTGCAATAGCGACTCCTGTGGTGGGCCTGGGGCAGTGCACACTGACATGGTAGCCAGGTGTACAGTGTTTCCTCTGACACATTGGTGCGGCTGGCTTCCAGGTTAAAAGTGGGCATTGTGTCAAGAAGCAGGGCGGCTTGGTTGGGTTGTGTTTCGGAGGACGCACGGCTCTCAACCTTCCCCTCTCCAGATTCCGTACGGGAGTTGCAGTGATGAGACAAGACTGTAACTACCAACTGGGGAGAAAAACGGGGTAAAAAAAAAATATAATAATGTACTTCATTCGTTTGTGCATTGGGGGAAAACTGCAACTGATAACTTGTACTCTACATAAATCTACCTTAGGATGTCAAAGCAGATGGCATGACTAGAAATCTTAAGCTGTTATTATAAAGTATTAGCGCCTAATGTGATGTGTGAAAGAAAGACATCTTCCAATCCACTTTTTTTTCTGTCCAAATCTTCAGGTTTTTAGGTTTCTGGTCAGCATGGAGCCTACTTTGGCTGTGATTGGTGGAGCCATGAAGTCCCAGGCATCGTGACTATGCATATATGATGAATAAAAAGTAGCAGTAGTGTAAAAGAGGGGTTGGCGGGTGGTGGGTGGCGGGACATAATGCAGATAGCTCGGTTAGCCAATATGCGGGAGCACTGGTTGGTCGGCCCAATTGAGGTAGTATGTACATGAATGTATATTTAAAGTGACTATGCATATATGATAAACAGAGAGTACCACAGTGTAAAAATAGAGGTTCGGTGGTTGGGGGGGCACACAATGCAAATAGTCAGGGTAGCCATTTGATTACCTGTTCAGAAGTCTTATGGCTTGGGGGTCAAAACTGTTGAGAAGCCTTTTTGTCCTAGACTTGGCACTCCGGTACCGCTTGCCATGCGATAGTAGAGAGAACATTCTATGACTGCGGTGGGTGGGGTCTTTGACAATTTTTAGGGCCTTCCTCTGACACCGCCTGGTGTAGAAGTCCTGGATGGCAGGCAGCTTAGCCCCTGTGATGTACTGGGCCGTACGCACTACCCTCTGTAGTGCCTTGCCGTACCAGGCAATGATGCTCTCGATGTTGCAGCTGTAGAACCTTTTGAGTATCTGAGGACCCATGCCAAATCTTTTTAGTTTCCTGAGGGGTATTAAGCTTTGTCGTGCCCTCTTCACGACTGTCTTGGTGTGTTTGGACCATTCTAGTTTGTTGTTGATGTTGACACCAAGGAACTTGAAGCTCTAAACCTGCTCCACTACAGCCCAGTCGATGAGAATGGGGGTGTGCTCGGTCCTCCTTTTCCTGTAGTCCACAATCATCTCCTTAGTCTTGGTTACGTTGAGGGATAGGTTGTTATTCTGGCACCACCCGGTAGGTTCGTGTCACTGGGCAGCTCACGGCTTTGCTTCCCTTTTTAGTCTGTAATAGTTTGCAAGCCCTGCCACATAAGACGAGCGTCGGAGCCAGTGTAGTATGATTTAATCTTAGCCCTGTATTGACGCGTTGCCTTTTTGATGGTTATTCGCAGGGCATAGCAGGATTTCTTTTAAGCTTCCGGGTTAGAGTCCCGCACCTTGAAAGCAGCAGCTCTACCCTTTAGCTCATTGCGAATGTTGCCTGTAATCCATAGCTTCTGGTTGGGGTATGTACGTACAGTCAGATGACGTTCTCGATGCACTTATTGATAAAGCCAGTGACTGACGTGGTGTACTCCTCAATGCCGGACGAAACAGTCATTAGCCCCCATTCTACTTTTGGACATCAACGTGGCTGTGGAGTCTGTGGAATGTTGATAACAATGGTAATGATGTGACCGTAGGATCCGGAGCTGCAACCCATACTACTTTGCCAACACTTTGGAGCACCATCTGGTTATTGTGATTTTCTCTGCGCGTTTTGTATGTAATGTACAATATCTAGATAGGCTAAATTATTCTTACATTTATTCTTAAATATGTTTGGAAAGAGAATATGATGTTATGCAGAAAAATGTGTTGGTATGACAAGGATATGTATGTTTGTGCACATAAAAGTCAGTGATTTATGTTTACTATAGGTTAATGAGGCAATACAAATGTGATGTGACTAAAATGTGACAAACATTAAATGGAATTTAGTTGACTAAAATGTCCCACTGTTTTTGTCATTTTGACAATAACTACACTAAATCATTATTCAAATGACAAAATTGTGAGTACGACTTAATGATATTTTTGTCAAAATGACTAAGACTAGAATCTAAAAAGATATTAACACTCAGTTCGAGCTGTGCTCTAACGCCCTGAGTAGGTGTGTGTGTGTCTTCACGGCAAGATCTGTGGATTAGCCCAGGTCTGAACTTGAAACAGGGAAAGGAAAGAGCAGTCAATATGCACTGATTAATGATAATGGCATGCAAGCCAGGAATAATCTTTATAAGCTCTTTTTATCTTAAAACAGTTAGACTGAAAAAAGGGAGGATGTGAGCCCGACAATCCCAAAGCAAACAGAAATGCTTCAAAATGGGGTAAATGTTAGTTTAATGCTGGTTTAAGATAAACAAGATGGGGAAATGTTGAGGAAATGTATTGACCTGTAAAGTCACTGTTGTGTGTAAAAGAAAAAGCTGTTCATTTTTGTTGTTTACTAGGAACTATTGTCAAAGCTGATGTTTTGTAGGCCTAATGGTGGTAATTGGTGCATGCTCTTATTGTGACATTATTTACAGTAGTTTATGTAAGAAGATGAACTATTTGGTGAAATATGTCTAATGGAGCAATTATTTTCCATGGTTTTGTGCAGATTTTGCTTATTATCTCACTATTTACGCGACCGTTCAAAAGTTTTGGGTCACTTAGAAATGTCCTTGTTTTTGAAAGAAAAGCAAATTTCTTTTGTCCATTAAAATGACATCAAATTGATCAGAAATACATTGTAGACATTGTTAATGTTGTAAATGGCAAATGTAGCTGGAAACGGCTGATTTTGAACGGAATATCTACATAGGCGTACAGAGGCCCATTATCAGCAACCATCACTCCTGTGCTCCAATGGCACATTGTGTTAGCTAATCCAAGTTTATCATTTTAAAATGCCAATTGATCATTAGAAAACCCTTTTAAAATGGTTAGCACAGCTAAAAACTGTTGTTCTGATTAAAGAAGCAATACAACTGGCCTTCTTTACACTAGTTGAGTATCTCGAGCATCAGCATTTGTGGGTTCGATTACAGGCTCAAAATGGCCAGATACAAAGAACTTTCTTCTGAAACTCGTCAGTCTATTCTTGTTCTGACGCCTCACAGATGCCTCACAAGTTCTCAACTGGCAGCTTCATTAAATAGTACCAACAAAACACCAGTCTCAACGTCAACAGCGAAGAGGCGACTCCGGGATGCTGGCTTTCTAGGCAGAGTTCAGTGTCTGGGTTCTTTTGCCCATCTTAATCTTTGCTTTTTATTGGCCAGTCCGAAATATGGCTTTTTCTTTGCAACTCTGCCTAGAAGGCCAGCATCCCAGAGTCACCTCTTCGCTGTTGACGTTGAGACTGGTGTTTTGCTGGTACTATTTAATGACGCTGCCAGTTGAGGACTTGTGAGGCGTCTGTGAGGCGTCAGTCTATTCTTGTTCTGACGAGTTACAGAAGAGAGTTCTTTGTTTCTGGGCATTTTGAGCCTGTAATAATGCTGAACAAATGCTCCAGATACTCAACTAGTCTAAAGAAGGCCAGTTGTTAATCCTGTAATTTGGTTACATTCATTTCTGTTCATGCATGTATTAATTACAGTTATATACTGTTAATTACAGTCATTTAAGTCAACAAAAAATCCATTATGAATGATAATAGTTCCTCATAGTATTTGAAAAATCTTTCCAACACTCTTCCAGCCTCAAAAATCACCTAGCCTCGTTCTGAAAGAGCAAAATATAATGATCTGATGGTCCCATATCCAGTGGAACACTTTTCCCTTACAAACAGCTGTCTGTACCGAGCTCACTGGCACAGGAAACTCTAAGGGCACTGAATAAGGTAGTTGATACAATGTTGCAACTTCAATAGGTAAAGCTTCAGGCCTGACCCAGTTGATTGATTTTGTACAATGCTGCACTTCACTAGCAATAGCTCAAGTAAAGAGATAGAAAGGGGCGCAGACAGGCAGAGAAGAGAGATCAATGCGATTGAAAGAACCTGCTTTTTCATCAGGATGTTTTGTACTGTTTTGATTTGTCGGTTTAGGCCTATGTATTTTACTTAATTGACAATGGAAGTTATAGGCCATATGTAGGCCATCTCTGAGTTCCATGAACTCATTTCTGTAGTCGCCAATGGATCACAGTGTATCAATGACACGTTTTGCCAAAACTAACGTTCTTGAACTGACTTTGAGGTACACTTGCCCCCGCTTGGTGGGTTTGGTGAGATATGGCTTGAAGCAATGAGTGACGTATTTAAACGGCAGTGGTCATGCTGACAGTGTTCCACAACCCCTCCCTGTTTTTCAACTGGTCGTTCAGTACAGCTCTGTTTCCATTAAACTGAACATTTCACAACGTAAAAACATACTCAATGCATCCATGGCCTCGGATTCGCAGGTGTCCACGTTAAAGCAGACCCAGGGTCAGAATCGCTAAGGCGCGTGGTTAGTTTAGTTTTTGGTGCTATTTGAAGCAAGGAATAGATGGTAAAAGCATGACTTCTCAAAACAAAGGTTGAAACATTCATAACCGAGGAGACTTCGTGATTCCTTAGTAAAAGGGAGTTATGAAATCTGAAGACAAGTTACCTTAACCGAGTCGCATTAAACTGATCATATTCATTGTTTCAGACCTTCCACGCTGCACAGGTGTGTGAATCGTCTTTCTTTGTATTTTTTTGTGTAATAAACATTGTGGTTTCATTAAAACAAGAGATAGCTGTTATGCCTGAATTTGATCCAAAACCAACATGGAAGTCCGCTGTGTTTAAAGCAGTTGTATGAAACCTTGGGTATGTAACCAATGAGTAAAGCTCTCAATTGTGCCAGCCCACTTTTCATTTCTATTCAGGTCGACTCACGATGAGTTTGGAGTCTAAAATGTGCATTAGTCAGCCATGTCATGTCAGAAGTGATATCCATTCGACCACATGCCACAAAGACAGTAGACCATCGCATTAAATCTCTGTTATTATCATAACATTCTATTCCTCCTTGCAATTTTCATTTCATCCCTCCATCCCATCCCTGTAATCAAATGCTTATTGACAGTGATGAAATGGAAATGAAGCTTTATCCCATCCTAGCCTGGTCTCATCAATCTGTATCCATCTCCCCCATCGTTCAGCTGAAGGCTCCGAGTGGGGGATTGAAGGGGACTGATCCCACTCTCAAAGCTCCAGCTACTCTCCTATAGATTTGTGGCAAAACCACAGCTAATTTATGCACACTCATGGATGCAATTACTGCCCGTGTCTACAGCCTCAAACCACATCCTTGTCGCATCTGCATGAAACAGATGAGATGCTGCTCCAGTGTTTATCTGGGAGCCTCATCATCTTCCAGTTTATCTGAGATTAATGTCTTTCTCGGCTGTCGATCCCATGCAAGGCCTGCTGACGCTAAGCCACAGGCAGTAGGAGGCCTTCACTCACTGTAATTCCCCTTGTAGGTCCCACTGAGAGCTGATACGCTACTGCTAGCATGGTTGGGGTCAATTCCATTTCAATTCAGGAAGTAAACTGAGATTCCAATTCCCTTAAGTTTATTTCCTAAATTGACTGAATTAATATGGAATCGGCCCAACCCTAGCTGCTAGCTGTAAACATAGTTATTTTTGAGCAATGTGGGCAGGGGCTAGCTCACACAAAGCCCACACCAGCCAAACACGGGCTAGCCCAGAATGTGCTAGCCCACAGCATCCCACATCAGCACAACACGGTCTAGCCCAGCACCGGCTAGCCCACATACCCGTCATTGTAAATAAGAATTTGTTCTTAACTGACTTGCTTAGTTAAATAAATGTTAAATAAAAATATATAATAATAATTTAGGGGCCTACCTTCCCACTGCCCTCATCTCACCTGAGAATGGGAAATTTTGCGTTGAGTTGCCAGAACAACAGTAATGAGCAAACTGTCGATTGTTGCATTTGATTAATGTTTATTAAAAAAAGTATGGATTTGAGCAAACGGAGGCATGCAACTACAGAGGATAATAATAGGTACGAGGTGGGCGTTTCATAATTCAAATGTTTTTTTGTTGGGCAAATAAATGTAGTCGGAGCTTCCTTCACCATGGAGTGGAGTTCAGTCCGCTAGCTGTGGGAAAGCCCATGCTGGGCTGGTATAGGCTGATGTGGGCGTGTTGTGGGCTAGCCTGTGTCAGGCTGGGCCTACCGGGGAACAGTGGGTTAACCGCCTTGTTCAGGGGCAGAACGACAGATTTATACCTTGTCAGCTAGGGGATTCGATCAGCGCTCTAACCACTAGGCTACCTGCCGCCCCCAGGTAAATGGCAGTTTATCCAAGAATGAATGTTTCGTGTTTTGTGTGGACTCCAGGAAGAGCAGCTGCTGCTTTTGCAACAGCTAATGGGGATCCTAATATAATACCAATACCAAAATAGCTTTATTGTAATAAAATTGATTAAATTATTTTGTTCCCCTCTTCAATCTACACACAACACCCCATATTGACAAAGCAAAAACAGGTTTTCAGAAATGTTTGCAAATGTATTAAAATGTAAAAACTGAAATATCACATTTACATTAGTATTCAGACCCTTTACTCAGTACTTTGTTGATGCACCTTTGGCAGAGATTATAGCCTTGCATCTTCTTGGGTATGATGCTACAAGCTTGGCACATCTGTATTTGGGGAGTTTCTTGCATCCTTCTCTGCAGATCCTCTCAAGCTCTGTCAGGTTGGATGGGGAGAGTTGCGGCACAGCTTTTTTGGTGTTGGTATTTTATTAGGATCCTCATTAGCTGTTGCAAAAGCAGCAGCTACTCTTCCTGGGATCCACAATATACATGAAACATGACATAATAAAGAAAATGTATAGACAGGAACAGCCCAAGGACAGAACTATGTCATGATGTGCCCTGGGGGGAGGACCATAACACCCCTCTCTCTCTACAGTTGTGTGACTTTACAACAGGTCATAAATACCTGGTAGAAACTGCAATGCACTATTGAGAGAATCTACCAGAACAAAGAGAGTCTTGGCCAAACTCCTAAAATCACAAAATGGGAGAATTAAATTATATTTCCACTTTTGAGAATGTGGGAATGGGCCGTGGACACTTTTTAACAATGTGATTAATTTGGTGATCTCATGAAGGTCAAAAACACACAACGGTATTTATTAAAGTGTATCTTTCCCAGCTGTCAGGTTTACATCTAAATATTGTGAAACATATGTGATTAAACATGAAACTATTTGTGAAAAGATGTAATGTTATATTAACCTTCTAAATGAGAGTATAGATGTTCATATGTAGGTTAACTAGTCAGTGGAAACACCCGTGTGAGCCCAGACATTATTAGGCGTCACAGAACCATCTGTTTTTCAAAAGAGGATAAAACCGCCTCCTAAAGAAATTCGCACCAGACTAGAAAGCATCCAGCTGACATGACATGTTGAAAGCATTGGCTACACGGCTGGAAATGGTTCAACTCTGAAAATATCGATCAAAACAGAATAAGAGTAAACCTTCGACGTATAATTACTAGTCTGCAGCTAGAAAGTCTAGAACAAGAATACTGACAACTGCCGAAGCAACTATTCTATGAGAACATTTCCAAATGGTACTCTGAAGTATCCATCTAACCACATACAACCACAAAAGACATTGACTCTGACGAAGGATTCCAACAGAGAAGACAACAATGACATATGGGAATAAATATATGTACATTGCAATTATTCTTGAATGAGCGGCGTTCATGTGAAAAGGATTAGCATTTCAATTAATATAATTATAGACCGTGTGTAGTGAATCCATTTAGTCTTTCCCGTTCTTTCTCAGTCCCCACCCCTTTCCTTTGACTACCAAGCAGTCATATTGGCATAGCCCACACGGGACTTTTCTGTCATTGTTAGTAACCAATATCTACTGTTTGTTTGTGGTGTATTTCTGTGATTATTTAGTTAGTTAGTAAATAAATAATTAAGCCAATTTGTATATTGCTGATTCATTTTGGAAACTAGGGTTCGTGCAGATAACCAAGAATTTTACGATGTTCAGATAAGACTGATAGAAGGTAAATAATAATTAATGACTGTTTGATGACTGAAATGCAAGAGATTTTCATATCTCTAAGAGTTAATTCAGAAGATGGAACTCCTTAACTTCTTGGTGACAGGGGGCAGTATTTTCACGTCCGGATGAAATGCATGCCCAAATTCAACTGCCTGCTACTCATCCCCAGAAGATAAGATATGCATATTATTAGTAGATTTGGATAGGAAACACTCTGACGTTTCTAAAACTGTTTGAATCATGTCTGTGAGTATAACAGAACTTATTTGGCAGGCGAAACCCCGAGGACAAATCATTCAGATATATTTTTTTGAGGTCACTCTCTTTTCAATGGGTTTTCATTGGGAATCCAGATTTCTAAGGGACCTTCTTGCAGTTCCTTCCGCTTCCACTGGATGTCACGAGTCTTTTGAAATTGGTTGAGGGTTTTCCTTTGTGTAATCAAGAAGTACGGCCATCTTGAACGAGGGTAACTTCAAGTGTACTGTTAGATAGAGGTGCGTGACCAGAAAGCTAGCTATAGTTTGTTTTCCTCCTGTATTGAACACAGATCATCCCGTCTTCAATTTTATAAATTATTTATGTTAAAAAATACCTAAAGTTGTATTACAAAAGTAGTTTGAAATGTCTTGGCAAAGTTTACAGGTAACCTTTGAGATATTTTGTCGTCACATTGCGCAAGTTCAAACCGGTGTTTTTCTGGATCAAACGTGCCAAATAAATTGACATTTTGGATATATATCGATGGAATTAATCGAACAAAAGGACCATTTGTGATGTTTATGGGACATATTGGAGTGCCAACAGCCAGAAGCTTGTCAAAGGTAAGGCATTAATTATATTTTTATTTAGACGTTTTGTGTCGCGCCTGCAGGGTTGAAATATGCTTTTCTCTCTTTGTTTACGGAGGTGATATCCTCAGATAATAGCATCGTTTGCTTTCGCTGAAAAGCTTTTTTGAAATCTGACATGTTGGCTGGATTCACAACAAGTGTAGATTTAATTTGGTATCATACATGTGTGATTTCATG
The DNA here is from genome assembly GCF_045791955.1 of Oncorhynchus clarkii lewisi. Classification (NCBI taxonomy): domain Eukaryota; kingdom Metazoa; phylum Chordata; class Actinopteri; order Salmoniformes; family Salmonidae; genus Oncorhynchus; species Oncorhynchus clarkii. The sequence continues at coordinate 23,234,384 of NC_092167.1, read as the reverse complement.
AAAGTTTGATTTTTATAGTAATTTATTTGATTTTGGCGCTCTGCATTTTCACTGGCTTTTGGCCAGGTGGGATGCTAGCGTCCCACATATCTCAGAGGTTAAATAAACTTCTCTGTGGTGCCCCAGGTTATTAATTAGTTAATGGTTGCTTGATTTAATTAAATCACGTAATCAATTAAACCCTAGGTAATCAATTTGATAAAATACCATGTCATCACATTAATGATAGTCAGACACAACAACAACATAAAACATTTATGTTTTTATTTTTACAAAGACACATAGTTAGCCTATATATCAATATATACAGACAATCTAGGTGAAATAGAGGAGAGGCATTGTGCTGTGAGGTGTTGCTTTATCTGTTTTTTGAAACCAGGTTTTCTGTTCACTTGAGCAATATGAGATGTAACAGAGTTCCATGCAATATTAGCTCTATATAATACTGTACATTTTCTTGAATTTGTTCTAGATTTGGGGACTGTGAAAAGACCCCTGGTGGCATGTTTGGTGGGGTGAGTGTGTGTGTGTGTCAGAGCTGTGTGTATGTTGACTATTTGGAATTTTCAATAGATTAATGTTTCTTATAAAAGGAAGAAGTGATGCAGGCAGTCTCTCATAAACTCTTAACCAAGAGATTCTGGCATGCATAGTATTTATATCAGCCCTCTGATTACAATGAAGAGCAAGACGTGCTGCTCTGTTCTGGGCCAGTTGCAGCTTAAATAGGTCTTTCCTTGAAGCACTCGACCACATGACTAGTGTGGTGTGTGAAAAAAGCAGAGCATCTCTTCATTACGGACAGACCTTTATATGTTGTTTTAATTTTACATGTAGCCTATTTAAAATTATGTTAGCTTCTTACTATAAAAAACATTTTAATGTTTATTCAAATATTTTTGAATCAAAGTCATGTGGTTTGGTTTAAATACTTAACCAACTGGTAGGTCCAGGTAGTCATGAAAATAGATGGGTGTTGGTTAAATTGTGATTTTAATGAATGGAGCGAATTTTGATCGGCAATTATTTCCCCTGTGAGCACGGAGTGAAAATTAGTGGAGCAGTTGGAAAGAACATGGAGTGCAGGAGTCATCACCACTCGACCAACGAGCGGGATATCCAACTGCTGAACTCCGCTCACATGCACTGTCCCCAATGCATTCAAAGGATCACGGCTGTTTGAAACTGAAAAGTCCTATACGGATTGACCAACTAAGATTTGCATGCCCTGCCAAAGGACCCTATCATGCGGAATAGGTGGTTGGAGTTTGTTGGTCCCCAGTAGTGGTGAGTATACCAGTATCTAGACCATAGACTGCTGGTTATGTCAAATCAAATAACATTTTATTGGTCACATACACATGCAGTTATGCATTAGGGGGCGCTATTAACATTTTGGGATGAAAAACATTCCCGTTTTAAACAAGATATTTTGTCACGAAAAGATGCTCGACTATGCATATAATTGACAGCTTTGGAAAGAAAACACTCTGACGTTTCCAAAACTGCAAAGATATTGTCTGTGAGTGCCACAGAACTGATGTTACAGGCGAAACCCAGATTAAAATCCAACCAGGAAGCGCCACATTTTTTTAAACCGCCTCATGCCAATGACTCCTTATATGGCTGTGAATGAGCTACGAATGAGCTTCTGTTTTCCACGTTTTCCCCAAGGTGTGACGTCTTTTTAGGCATTTCCATTGAAGAATGGCTGTAAGGGACCATATATGGCATGTGGTCACATGATGTCTCCAGCAGAAAACCTTGCGTAAAATACTGAGGTAGCCATTTTTCCAATCGCTTCTTATGAGAAACCAACTGCCTCGACGGATATATTATCGAATATATTTGTTAAAAACACCTTGAGGATGGATCCTAAACAACGTTTGCCGTGTTTCTGTCGATATTATGGAGCTAATTTGGAAAAAAGTTTGGCGTTGTAGCATTTTCCGGTCGATTTCTCAGCCAAGCATGATGAAGAAACGGGAGCTATTTCGCCTACAAAAATAATATTTTTGGAAAAAAGGAACGTTTGCTATCTAACTGGGAGTCTCCTGAGTGAAAGCATCCAAAGTTCTTCAAAGGTAAATTATTTAATTTGGTTGCTTTTCTTATTTCGCGTGAAAATGTTGCCTGCTGTCAGAGCTAGCATTATGCCATGATAAACTTACACAAATGCTTGTCTAGCGTTGGCTGTAACGCATATTATGAAAATCTGAGATGACAGTGTTGTTAACAATTTTAATTTGCGATTTTCATGAATAGGAAAATTTTCTAGGGGTATTTATGTCCGCTGCGTTATGATAATGCGTTTGAGGCTATGATTACGCTCCCGGATCCGGGATTGCTCGTCGGAAGAGTTAACAGATGTTATTGCGAGTGTAGCGAAATGTTCGTGCTTCTAGTTCCGACAGTGCTGCAATATCTGACATGTAAATCAAACAATTTCACAACTACTACCTAATACACACAAATCTAAGTAAAGGAATGGAATAAGAATATACAGTTGAAGTCGGAAGTTTACATACACTTAGGTTGGAGTCATCAAAACTCGTTTTTCAACCACTCCACAAATTTCTTGTTAACAAACTATAGTTTGTCGGTTAGGACATCTACTTTGTGCACGACACAATTAAGTTTTCCAACAATTGTTTACAGACAGATTATTTCACTGTACCACAATTCCAGTCGGTCAGAATTAACATACACTAAGTTGACTGTGCCTATAAACAGCTAGTAAAATTCCCCAAAAGTATGTCATGGCTTTAGAAGCTTCTGATAGGCTAATTGACATCATTTGAGTCAATTGGAGGTTTGCCTGTAGATGTATTTCGAGGCTGACCTTCAAACTCAGTGCCTCAGATTGACATCATGGGAAAATCTAAATAAATCAGCTAAGAACTCAGAAAAAAGATTGTAGACCTCCACAGATTGTAGACCTCTGGTTCATCCTTGGGAGCAATTTACAAACGCCTGATGGTACCACGTTCATCTGTACAAACAATAGTAAGCAAGTATAAACACCATGGAATCACGCAGCCGTCATACCGCTCTGTCTCTTAGAGATGAATGTACTTGGGAGCAAAAAGTGCAAATCAATCCTAGAACAACAGCAAAGGACCTTGTGAAGATGCTGGAGGAAACAGGTACAAAAGTATCTATATCCACAGTAAAACGAGTCCTACATCACCATAAACCTGAAAGGCCGCTCAGCAAGGAAGAAGCCACTGCTCCAAAAGATCATACTTTTGGGAGAAATGTCCTCTGGTCTGATGAAACAAAAATAGAACTGTTTGCCCATAATGACCATCGTTATGTTTGGAGGAAAAAGGGGGACTTGCAAGCCGAAGAACATCATCACAACCGTGAAGCACAGGGGTGGCAGCATCACGTTGTGGGGGTACTTTGCTGCAGGAGGGACTGGTGCACTTCACAAAATAGATGGCTTCATGAGGAAGGAAAATTATGTGGATATATTGAAGCAACATCTCACGACATCAGTCAGGAAGTTAAAGCTTGGTCGCAATTGGATCTTCCAAATGGACAATGACCCCAAGCATACTTCCAAAGTTGTGGCAAAATGGCTTAAGGACAACAAAGTCAAGGTATTGGAGTGGCCATCACAAAGCCCTAACCTCAATCCCAGAGAGAACTTGTGGGCAGAACTGAAAAAGCGTGTGCGAGCAAGGAGGCCTACAAACTTGACTCAGTTACACCAGCTTTGTCAGGAGGAATTGGCAAAAATTCACCCAACTTATTGTGGGAAGCTTGTGGAAGGCTACCTGAAACGTTTGACCCAAGTTAAAACATTTGAAGGCAATGCTACCAAATACTAATTGAGTGTATGTAAACTGACCCACTGGGAATGTGATGAAAGAAATAAAAGCTGAAATAAATACTTCTCTACTATTATTCTGACATTTCACATTCTTAAAATAAAGTGGTGATCCTAACTGATCTAAGACAGGGAATTTTTACTAGGATTAAATGAAAGGAAATGTGAAAAACTGAGTTTAAATGCATTTGGCTAAGGTGTTTGTAAGCTTCCGACTTCAATTGTATACATATAAATAGATGAGCACTGACAGACCGGCATAGACAAGATGCAATAGATTTTATGAACTACAGTATACACATATGAGATGAGTAATGCAAGACATGTAATCATTATTAAACTGGCATTATTAAAGTGACTAGTGATCCATTTATTAAAGTGGCCAATAAATTCAAATCTGTATGTAGGCAGCATCCTCTCTGTTTTAGTGATGGCTGTTTAACAGTCTGATGGCCTTGAGATAGAAGCTCTTTTTCAGTCTCTAAGTCCCAGCTTTGATGCACCTTTACTGACCTTGCCTTTTGGATGGTAGCGGGGTGAACAGGCAGTGGCTTAGGTGGTTGTTGTCCTTGATGATCTTTTTGGCCTTCCTTTGACATCGGGTACTGTAGGTTTCCTGGAGGACAGGTAGTTTGCCTCTGGTGATGCGTTGTGCAGGCCTCACCACCCACTGGAGAGCCTTGCGGTTGTAGGTGGTGCAGTTGCCATAATAGGCAGGGATACATTCTGAGAGGATGCTCGCAATTGTGCATCCGTAAAAGATTGATGGTTTTAGGTGACAAGCCAAATATCTTCAGCCTCCTGAGGTTGAAGAACTGCCGTTGCGCCTTCTTGACCACACTGTCTGTATAGGTGGACCATTTCAGTTTATCAGTGATGTGTTCACCAAGGAACTTAACACCTTTTTGGTTACTACATGATTCCATATGTGTTATGTCATAGTTTTGATGTCTTCACTATTATCCTATGTGGAAAATAGTAGAATGTAGAAAATAGTAAAAGTAAAGAAAAACCTTTGAATTAGTAGGTGTGTCCAAACTTTTGACTGGTACTGTACAACTTCTTCGGAATCGGTGTCCCGTCCACGGGACAGTTGAGCTAACATAGGCTAATGCGATTAGCATGAGTTTGTAAATAACAAGGAAATTTCCCAGGACATATCTAATATTGGCATTAAGCTTAAATTCTTGTTCATCTAACAGCACTGTCCAATTTACAGTAGCTATTACAGTGAAATAATACCATCTATTGTTTGAAGAGTACACAGTTGTGAACATGAAAAGTTATTAATAAACCTATAGGCACATTTGGGCAGTCTTGACACAAGATTTTGAACAGAAATACAATTGTTCATTGGATCAGTCTAAAACTTTGCACATACAACGCTGCCATCCAGTGGCCAAAATCTAAGTTGCAGCTGGGCTGAAATAATACATTACGGCCTTTTCTCTTGCATTTCAAAATTATGTTGCAAAAAAATACAAAAGAATGGTTGGTTTTGTCTTTGTATTGTTTTACCACATCTATTGTATTAAATTCTCCTACATTCCTTTCACATTTCTACAAACATCAAAGTATTTCCTTTCAAATGGTACCAAAAATATGCATATCATTGCTTCAGGGCCTGAGTTACAAGCAGTTAGATTTGGGTATGTCATTTTAGGTGATTTCTTTTTTTTTTATATGGGCGTATCCTTAATTACTAAATATGTGTGTGTGTGTGTGTATCTATCTATGTCCTTAATCAGTGTAAAGGAGGAAATGTTGCTTACTTGCAAAAACAAATCTGTAATGCATCCTGTGGTCTTTGCTTGCTGGTTCATTAGGGCCCGCTAGAGACAACTGCAGGTCTTGACAGGTCAACTTGCAATCAGCAACCATCTTCTGGTAGACAGCTCACTCTGAACAAGTGCATGCATGCCTTTGCAAGCTCTCTTTTTGATGAGAGGCATTATACCGTTTTCCTTGTACGACTGGTGGAGGAGAGTTAAGCGTGATCTACTGATGCTGCTCGACAAATTCCAGAGACAAATATTTTAGCATTATATACAACAAATGGCCGTAATCACCATCAGAAACACCCGACTAACTAGCTGGGTAATATAATCATACGAAGTCTTTTGTTTATACATGTAGCTATCTAGCTAAACAATTAACCATTATCCCAATCCATTGAGTACTAGCAATACAAACTGATTGTCATAGCTAACATTAGGCTATAACTAGCCATGCAAACGTTTTCCTGAGATAATATTACTACACAGATCATACACGTAATGTTATCTAGCAAGCAAGGGTGTACCGATCCTGTGCAGGTGTTGTTATGCATGGTCTGCCTCTGCGAGGACAATCAGCTGTCCGTCCTGTAGCGCTGTCTTAGGCATCTCACAGTACGGACATTGTAATTTATTGCCCTGGACACATCTGCAGTACTCATGCCTCCCCACTCCTCCATACAGACCTTCTCCAGATCCTTCAGGTTTCGGGGCTGTTGCTGGGCAATACGGACTTTCAGCTCCATCCAAAGATTTTCTATTGGGTTCAGGTCTGGAGACTTATGGAGCCACTCCTTAGTTGCCCTGGCTATGTGTTTCGGGTCGTTGTCATGCCGGAAGACCCAGTCACGACCCATCTTCAATGCTCTTACTGAGGGAAGGAGGTTGTTGGCCAAGATCTTGCGATACATGGCCCCATCCATCCTCCCCTCAATACGGTGCAGTCGTCCTGTCCCCTTTGCAGAAAAGCATCCCCAAAGAATGATGTTTCCACCTCCATGCTTCACGGTTGGGATGGTGTTCCTGGGGTTGTACTCATCCTTCTTCTTCCTCCAAAAACGGAGAGTGGAGTTTAGACCAAAAAGCTCAATTTTTGTCTCATCAGACCACATGACCTTCTCCCATTCCTCCTCTGGATCATCCAGATGGTCAGACCACTGTGCAAACTTCAGACGGGTCTGGACATGCGCTGGCTTGAGCAGGGGAATCTTGCGTGTGCTGCAGGATTTTAATCCATGACGGCGTAGTGTGTTACTAATGGTTTTCTTTGAGACTGTGGTCCCAGCTCTCTTCGGGTCATTGACCAGCTGATCTCTCACCTTCCTCATGATCATTGATGCCCCACGAGGTGAGATCTTGCATGGAGCCCCAGACCGAGGGTGATTGACCGTCATCTTGAACTTCTTCCATTTTCTAATAATTGCGCCAACAGTTGTTGCCTTCTCTCCAAGCTGCTTGCCTATTGTCCTGAAGCCCATCCCAGCCTTGTGCAGGTCTGCAATTTTATCCTTGATGTCCTTACACAGCTCTCTGGTCTTGGCCATTGTGGAGAGGTTGGAGTCTGTTTGATTGAGTGTGTGGACAGGTGTCTTTTATACAGGTAACAAGTTCAAACAGGTGCAGTTAATACAGGTAATGAGGGGAGAACAGGAGGGCTTCTTAAAGAAAAACAAACAGGTCTGTGAGAGCCAGAATTCTTACTGGTTGGTAGGTGATCAAATACTTATGTAATGCAATAAAATGCAAATAAATTCATTAAAAATCCTACAATGTGATTTTTCTGGATTTTTGTTTTAGATTCCGTCTCTCACAGTTGAAGTGTACCAATGATAAAAATTACAGACCTCTACATGCTTTGTAAGTAGGAAAACCTGCAGAATCGGTAGTATATCAAATACTTGTTCTCCCCACTGTATAATAACCGTATGAATATACTTTTGTCTTATTTTATTGAGTTTGTCCATAAGGCCTATGTTTTGTCCATTTGCAATATATGGTGACAGGAAGTCTGCTTCCGAACACAAAAATCAGTGAACCATGGTCAAATGGCATACGAAATATCTAAATGGCATTTATACTGACCAAATGATATACAGTGGGGCAAAAAAGTATTTAGTCATCCACCAATTGTGCAAGTTCTCCCACTTAAAAAGATGAGAGAGGCCTGTAATTTTCATCATAGGTACACTTCAACTATGACAGCCAAAACGAGGAATAAAATCCAGAAAATGACATTGTAGGATTTTTTATGAATTTATTAGCAAATTATGGTGGAAAATAAGTATTTGGTCACCTACAAACAAGCAAGATTTCTGGCTCTCACAGACCTGTAACTTCTTCAAGACCTGTAACTTCTTCTTCTTCTTCACCAGTTTGAACTTGTTATCAGTATACAAGACACCTGTCCACAACCTCAAACAGTCACACTCCAAACTCCACTATGGCCAAGACCAAAGAGCTGTCAAAGGACACCAGAAACAAAATTGTAGACCTGCACCAGGCTGGGAATACTGGATCTGCAATAGGTAAGCAGCTTGGTTTGAAGAAATCAACTGTGGGAGCAATTATTAGGAAATGGAAGACATACAAGACCACTGATAATCTCCCTCGATCTGGGGCTCCACGCAAGATCTCACCCCGTGGGATCAAAATGATCACAAGAACGGTGAGCAAAAATCCCAGAACCACACGGGGGACCTAGTGAATGACCTGCAGAGAGCTGGGACCAAAGTAACAAAGCCTACCATCAGTAACACACTACGCCACCAGGGACTCAAATCCTGCAGTGCCAGACGTGTCCCCCTGCTTAAGCCAGTACATGTCCAGGCCCGTCTGAAGTTTGCTAGAGAGCATTTGGATGATCCAGAAGAAGATTGGGAGAATGTCATATGGTCAGATGAAACCAAAAATATAACTTTTTGGTAAAAACTCAACTCGTCGTGTTTGGAGGACAAAGAATGCTGAGTTGCATCCAAAGAACACCATACCTACTGTGAAGCATTGGGTTGGAAACATCATGCTTTGGGGCTGTTTTTCTGCAAAGGGACCAGGACGACTGATCCGTGTAAAGGAAAGAATGAATGGGGCCATGTATCGTGAGATTTTGAGTGAAAACCTCCTTCCATCAGCAAGTGCATTGACGATTAAACGTGGCTGGGTCTTTCAGCATGACAATGATCCAAAACCTCCCGCCCGGGCAACGAAGGAGTGGCTTTGTAAGAAACATTTCAAGGTCCTGGAGTGGCCTAGCCAGTCTCCAGATCTCAACCCCATAGAAAATCTTTGGAGGGAGTTGAAAGTCCGTGTTGCCCAGCAACAGCCCCAAAACATCACTGCTCTAGAGGAGATCTGCATGGAGGAATGGGCAAAAATACCAGTGTGTGAAAACCTTGTGAAGACTTACAGAAAACGTTTGACCTCTGTCATTGCCAACAAAGGGTATATAACAAAGTATTGAGAAACTTTTGTTATTGACCAAATACTTATTTTCCACCATAATTTGCAAACAAATTCATTAAAAATCCTACAATGTGATTTTCTGGATTTTTTTTTCCTCATTTTGTCATAGTTGAAGTGTACCTATGATAAATTACAGGCCTCTCATCTTTTTAAGAGGGAGAACTTGCACAATTGGTGGCTGACTAAATACTTTTTTGCCCCACTGTATGTGGGAGTCATGGCACAAGGCAAGGCACACATTCAGAAAGGTTTTTCCATTTCCATTCACTCTCTCCCCCCATCTACCTCTTTCTTTCTCCTTTTGTGTCATTATGGGCATATAGCATAATGAAGGTGAAGTAAACAGACTGTGCTCGGACCCATTAAAATGCATGAAACAAATGGCAATGTATTGAACACACGGCAACCAGCGCATGGCAACAAACGTCCATTGTTCCAGGGTCGCAGTTGATAATGTCAGACCCTTGTCATGATCCCACACTACGAGGTTGTCTCAGAGAGAGTAGGGATATGCTAAATACACATTTCCAATTCACATATGCATATTAATATTCACTTGTACATGTGCGAAATAGAACAAATATAAGCACCCACCAACTTACCATTATTATGGCAACCAATGCACAGCAACCAACGGGCGGCAACCAATGTATAGCAAGGGGAGGATATTGGTCGGCATGAGCACAGCCGAGTCCAGGCTGATTCTGTACACTCCAGTGGCTTTTAAAGCCCAGAGAGAGGGCACGAGAGAGCGCATGTGAGTGTGTGAGAGAGAGAGAGGGAAGGAGGAGGAGGAGGAGGATGAGAGGAGGGAGAAAGGAGGGTTCAGGAGTTGATGTGACCCCAGTCACACATCTGTGTAACTCAACCACATTTATCCATCCATCTCTCTCTCTCATTCTTTCATTCTGTTTCTCTCTCTTTTGCTCACTGTTTCTCTGTCGCCTACAGTTTTTCTATACTTTGCCATCTCTGTTGCTCACAGTGTCTCTCGCTCCACTTCTCTCTCTTATACACACACATCAGGTACAGCTGTGGTGGTAGAGGATTCTGACCTGGGTTCAAATAGTATTTGGGGTCTATGAATCACCCAAAGCAAAAGAACGGCCTGATCTCCTTGGCCATTGCAGAAGCTGTCGTCATCTGCAGCTCTAAGGTAAGAAACATCTTGGTTCCCGTGGCAAAAACCCTGTGCTATCCTGGAGCACGAATACAGTACATAACAAGGCTGCATCCGACTGTTTTGCAACAGCTGCCAGGACCTGACGCTGTTGTAGTCCATGTGGGGTCAAACAACATTAGGAGGGCTAGCTAGTATCTGCTGAAAATGGATTTTAAAGAAATTTTTCTCTCTGAAAGATTCCAAAAAGTGGCCAATTATTTCAGGTCTGAAATCATCGTTGGGCCGTGGCTGTAAAAGATTCAGCAGGCTACTGGCATTACACACCTGGCTAAAAGATTACTGTAGCTCTGTTGGAATAACTTTTACAGAGAACTTTAACACTTTCTGGAAACAAAAGATGCTGTACAGCAGGTATTCCCAAACTGGTGGTATGCGTAATGGTATACGCCAAATAAAAATGGGATTCAAATGTTTCTTTATTAAAATATTTTTTCTTCATATTTTCAAACAGTCCATTTATATTTTTTCCAATGGGGCTATACATTTGCGTGAGTTTTTTTGTCGCCTGAGTAGCCTTGTTTCACTGCCAAAAATTAAACAATCTAGTGTTCAGAAAATAGCAACACAAGGTCAAATACAGGTAGCTTAGTCAAATAATGAACATGCAATCACATTAACCGTTACTCTCTCGCGGGAATTCCACTAACGGTCCGTATGTAGCCAAATGTAGCTGCTGCTCATTCCGTTTGCTCTAAAATGATTTTAAAAAGTAATTCCCGCATCCATAGAGACACATAGAGACACATACAAGCTCTACTGGTAGTACTGCTACCTGTACCTGTTCTGCATCCACGAGCACATCCAATGCTAGCATCAGTCATTTTACATTTGTTGTTAGCCCAGCTAGCATGGACAGTAACAGTTGTGAATCTGATGCAGCTGAAGAGCTACTGCCCAATACCCTGGAAAGCACCGAACATCAGACAGGGACGTTGGACCATCGAAGAGGCACAAATATGATGAGAACTACATTCATTCGGGGTTCACTTCTATTGGGAGTAATGCCTTTCCTCAGCCACAGTGTGTAATATGTGCAAAAGTACTATCTCACAACTCAATGAAACCTTCACTCTTGCGCAGACATTTAGAAACAAAACATCACAATTTGAAAAATAAGCCCAGGAGTTTTTTGAGCAAGAATTAAGACGATTTCCGAGTAGTAAGACATGTATAAAAGCAACAGATACCATTAATAAGAAGGAGCTAGAAGCGTCTTATATGGTTAGTTACCAAGTGGCTAGAACAGGCAAGCCCCATACTGTTGTGGAGGACTTAATTATTCCTGCTGCTTTGGATATGGCTGGGACAATGCTGGGGGAAAAGGCCCCAAAAAATATACAGCCAATTCCTTCATCAAACAACACTGTTTCACAATGCATCAGTGACATGGCAGGAGATGTTTTGAAGCATTTACTGCTTCACACACAAGCCAGTGAATTCTATGCGTTACAGCTGGCTGAGTCAACAGATGTGGCGGGCCTGGCACAACTCCTGGTATATGTCCATTATATTTGTAGGGGGTCAATTAAGGAAGACATCCAGTACAACAGTAGAGGATATTTACTTGGGAGTAAGCTGACCCTGGTGCTAGAGGAGGTAAGCAGCTGGAGGTTGAATGTTTGAAGGGGTATGGGACTGTAAAACTTTTGGGAACCACTGCTCTACAGGAATGACGGAGTCCATCCAAATCATCTTGGCTCCTGAACTATGTTCACACATTTCAAGGCTGCATTGAAACAATGACTTACAATGACCCAAGCCCAGCTAGGGCAGGTTGCGGTGACCGTATTACCGCCACACCGGCAGTCACTAGTCATGAAGGCAGTCAAATTCCACTTGATTGTTTAGCCACTGTAATTAGGCTTCTCCAAGCTCTGATGCTTCTCATTAGTTCACTGTGATTACTATTATTTGACCATGCTGGTCATTTATGAACATTTTAACATCTTGGCCATGTTCTGTTATAATCTCCACCCGTCACAGCCAGAAGAGAACTGGCCACCCCTCATAGCCTGGTTCCTCTCTAGGTTTCTTCCTAGAGTTTTTCCTAGGCACCGTGCTTCTACACCTGCATTGCTTGCTGCATTGCTTGCATTTAGGCTGGGTTTCTGTACAGCACTTTTATATATCAGCTTATGTAAGAAGGGCTATAGAAATACATTTGATTTGATTTTATTAGTAGCCTACCAAACTTGCTAACTGCCTGGTACTCAGCACTATATTGTCCCTCTAATCACTCTGACATCAATGCAAATGTAATTTAAAATATAATCAAACACTTCATGAGAGCCCATGAGCTCATTTTGAGCAACATTTCTATAGGTTATGCAATTATGCGAGAAAACAGAGTGATGGCCTCTATGGCCTCAGCTTTCTGTAGGCTAGGCCTACTATATTTATTTCTCAACTTTCCTAATATTAAGCACATGGCTTATCTTCACAACAGGATTATAGCCTACCTGGCTGGCATGAAAATGGACCATGGGAAAAGCGGTACTCCATTCGCTATTTAAGTGCATAGATTGAATGTATTTTTTCCCCTGCCCCTGTTTCGAGATAGGTGCATGATAATGATCCATTCTAAATCAAAACAAATTTCACACATATATTATTTAGTATATGTAAAGACAAGATTAATTCAAGAATAGTCTGTTGGGTGAGAATATTAGCCTATCACTTGAATGACTGAATTATATATTATCCCTTGTGAATTATGCCCAGCGTAAGGCAGCAGACAAAGCCTTTTTTTTAAGCTTTTTTTTTTACACCTCGTATAGCCTAGCCCATAGGCCTATATGTTTTGATAAGGTTTGTATCACAACTAAACTGGCCAAATAACTTCTTAAAATTTAGAACATGAATCGGCTTTCCAAGGGGTGTAGAGCCTAACTGGCATACATAAGCAGCGCGCACACAATGCCTCATGCGCATTGCTGCACTTATAATGTGAAGAAATAGCCTAATAGTTTATCAACATTTTAAGCTAAATATTCTGATCTGTTTTGTCAGCCAAATATGTTCTTTGATTCTAGTAGTTAATTAATTTGGGATCTATCGCATCCCATAACTGTCGCAGACTAAGTTTGGAATATTTATTTTTCAACTTTTGTACTATGGGGGATGGTAGATTGACATAGGCTAGTGCTTTTGCTGTTTGTTAAGCCTACTCATCTTGTTGGCTGACGAAAAGTAAATGTGGACTGTTCTTCCAATATCTTCTATATGCACCTCGGAATTTGATAAAGACTGGTGCATTGCAACCACACAAAGGGGATGCTGCCGTGAAATTCGAGGCATTATCAAGTGCTTGTCAAATTGTAAATGAGAGACTGATGAAGTGTGTACAGCCTACTCAAAAAAACAAAGCAGAGCTCATGCCTTTCAAGCAACATTTTTCAAATCATCATTAGAGTCGCGTCATGTAGCCTTACAATTTATTAAAAATCAAAACATATAGCCCAATGTATGTAGAACAATTCAAGTTACATGAATAACTCTAAATTAAGCATATAGGAGTGCTTATTTCTTTGTTAACAGCTCAGCAAAGGATAGCCGCATGTGCGCACTCCCTCAAATCGTTTGGAGAAAATATTATTTATATTTTATTCAGCCTTGTTCAATTGTATTCTTCATACTATAAAATAATGCCACAGAACTCTAAGCAAATCTTGTCTGCTAAATGAATTAGTGTAGCCCATAGCAATTTGGCATAGCCAGATCAGGACCTAACATAAGGACACCTCAGAGTATACTATTCTTCATATCATGCTTCTTTAGACCTGTCTGAAATAAATAATGGATTTATTGTGAAGGTGTAGGCTATATTACATGGATTTCTTAGAATACAAATGTAGATGTTCCAAAGGTCTGCATCAGTGGCTTGTAGGCTGTGTGGAAGCCAGGAGATGATACATTTGTTTATGTTAATTATGGTCAATTACCGTGAGACTGACAGTTTTTTGCTTGACAATCACCGACTGATGAAATTGTGTGACTGCCACAGCCTTAAACCTAGCTCAGATAGTACCTACCAATGTGTTGCTGAGTTGTAGTCATGCTGCAGCAAATGTACATTATCCCAGGAGCATTGGCAGTCACAATGTAAGTAACATAATTTAAGTCCCTTTAACTCCCCTGAATGCCTCTGTCGAGCCTACAGCTATTGTATACAGTAATCATGTGCCAATGAACCAGAGTGTTACTGTTAGCACTGAGGCGGTGTGCCCTAGTAGAAAGTCCACTATGTGCTATATTTTGATCAATGATGAGCTCACCCGTGATGTGAACTAATTCATATTGTAGTTTGTCAGCTGAGAGTTATACAAATACGACCGCTTATGTTGCGTCAATCTTTCCACAGTTAGTGCTAGGACAAATGTAGCCTACATTTTTCTGATTTGGATTGTTGTATTATGATTGATATTTCTGTGAATATCTGAACATTGCATCCAAAATAAACTGCTCACATTCTGGACATAACTCTGTAAGGACTGTGTTTGTGTAAATAGTTTCTGAATCAAGTGTGGCTAGCTCAAATGCTGATTGTTGCGTCATTCGAAACTGGCCATTCTAAATAAGCGTTCTAGTGTGATCGTATGCTTCAGGGACCACTGTAGAATGATCACACCCTTGTGATGGTACGTGTGAAAGGGTTAAAGAAATTGAATATTAATTCATTTAGAATTATATAAAAGCCCCTTAGGATCTGTGAGAAAATCTATTGGAAAATGCCCCTTAGATATTAATTTAGGGTCCTCCAATCGTTTAAATGTAATTATTGGCGGAGTCACGTCATTTAACTTAAAAAATATATATATATACTGTAGGCCTGCCATAGGCGGAATGAGTCTTACTAGTGTTGAGTAAGGTTCTGTTAAAAATGGTGTAGGTCTTATTTAAAGAGCATATGAAAGTTAGATGCAAAAGCCTACAACTATACTGTACTGCCGACGTTGTACAGCGTCATATTTTTAAATTGTTCTACATTGTGTCAGTGAAAACATCACAAACACGAAATAACACATATCAAATCAGTTAAACAATTCTTATTTGCAAGGACATCCTTCCTCCCCAACGGGGATTTGAACCCCGGTCTCCTGCATTCTGTTGTACAGACATGGCCTGCTCTCCCTTATGTAAGGAGTTAGGCACTTTCCATGTCCACTACAGTATGTATTGTAGACTGCACAGTAGCCTAATAAACAGATTTTGTTAATGACATTGTTACGCACGCCTCTTGGAGGGAATACAACACCCTGCTACATTCAACTCTCTGTGGAGTGAAAGTAGTATGTGACTGCAGGTGCGGGTAAGGATGACAGATGCAGAGAATTTTACCGATAACAGGGAATTTATTTCTTTCACATGGTAATTTGTGGAAAAGGGGCTGGACAGAATCAAAACTCCTACCTACTAAATCAAATGTATATAGCCCTTCTTACATCAGCTGATATCTCAAAGCGCTGTTCAGAAACCCAGCCTAAAACCCCAAACAGCAAGCAATGCAGGTGTAGAAGCACACTGGCTAGGAAAAACTCCCTAGAAAGGCCAAAACCTAGGAAGAAACCTAGAGAGGAACCAGGGCTATGAGGGGTGGTCAGTCCTCTTCTGGCTGGGCCGGGTGGAGATTATAACAGAACATGGCCAAGATGTTCAAATGTTCATAAATGACCAGCATGGTCAAATAATAATAATCACAGTAGATGTCGAGGGTGCAACAGGTCAGCACCTCAGGAGTAAATGTCAGTTGGCTTTTCATAGCCGATCATTGAGAGTATCTCTACTGCTCCTGCTGTCTCTAGAGAGTTGAAAACAGCAGGTCTAGGACAGGTAGCACGGCCGGTGAACAGGTCAGGGTTCCATAGCCGCAGGCAGAACAGTTGAAACTCGAGCAGCAGCACGGCCAGGTGGACTGGGGACAGCAAGGAGTCATCATGCCAGGTAGTCCTGAGCCATGGTCCCAGGGCTCAGGTCCCTCGAGAGAGAGAAAGAAAGAGAGAATTAGAGAGCATACTTAAATTCACACAGGACACCGGATAAGACAGGAGAAATACTCCAGATATAACAGACTGACCCTAGCCCCCCAACATAAACCACTTACCCATCTTATAAACTACTTACCCACCTGGCGCACTAACTAAATTACAAGGGATGGTCCGCCTAGGTCTTACCTAGCGTTCATAGACATAGTAAATACTATGGGTATATACACTGCTCAAAAAATAAAGGGAACACTTAAACAACACAATGTAACTCCAAGTCAATAACACTTCTGTGAAATCAAACTGTCCACTTAGAAAGCAACACTGATTGACAATACATTTCACATGCTGTTGTGCAAATGGTATAGACAACAGGTGGAAATTATAGGCAATTAGCAAGACACCCCCAATAAAGGAGTGGTTCTGCAGGGGGTGACCACAGACCACTTCTCAGTTCCTATGCTTCCTGGCTGATGATTTGGTCACTTTTGAATGCTGGCGGTGCTTTCACTCTAGTGGTAGCATGAGACAGAGTCTACAACCCACACAAGTGGCTGAGGTAGTGCAGCTCATCCAGGATAGCACATCAATGCGAGCTGTGGCAAGAAGGTTTGCTGTGTCTATCAGCGTAGTGTCCAGAGCTTGGAGGTGCTACCAGGAGACAGGCCAGTACATCAGGAGACGTGGAGGCGGCCGTAGGAGGGCAACAACCCAGCAGCAGGACCGCTACCTCCGCCTTTGTGCAAGGAGGAGCAGGAGGAGCACTTCCAGGGCCCTGCAAAATGACCTCCAGCAGGCCACAAACGTGCATGTGTCTGCTCAAACGGTCAGAAACAGACTCCATGAGGGTGATATGAGGGCCTGACGTCCACAGGTTGGGGTTGTGCTTACAGCCCAACACCGTGCAGGAAGTTTGGCATTAGCCAGAGAACACCAAGATTGGCAAATTCGCTACTGGTGCCCTGTGCTCTTC